>NC_034188.2:78366476-78458976 GCF_002021735.2 Oncorhynchus kisutch | reverse complement strand
CTGTTGAGAGCCATTCTACATGGGCATTTCTATCAGGTATGGGGAAAGAGACAGGAATAGAAATATTCACACTTTTCTACCCTTCTCCTGCCCCCTCTACCCTTCCCCTGCCCCCTCTACCCTTCCTCTGCCCCTTCTACCCTTCCCCTGCCCCCTCTACCCTTCCCCTGCTCCCCTCTACCCTTCCCCTGCCCCCCTCTACCCTTCCCCTGCCCCCGTCTACCCTTCCCCTGTCCCCCTCTAGCCTTCCCCTGCCCCCCTCTACCCTTCCCCTGCCCCCCTCTACCCTTCCCCTGCCCAACCTCTACCTTTCCCCTGCCCCCCTCTACCCTTCCCCTGACCCCCTCTACCCTTCCCCTGCCCCCTCTACCCTTCCCCTGCCCAACCTCTACCCTTCCCCTACTCCCCTCTACCCTTCCCCTGCCCCCTCAACCATTCCCCTGCTCCCTCTATCCTTCCCCTGCTCCCCTCTACCCTTCCCCTGCTCCCCTCTACCCTTCCCCTGCCCCCCTGTACCCTTCCCCTGCCCCCCTCTATACCCTTCCCCTGCTCCCCTCTACCCTTCCCCTGCTCCCCTCTACCCTTCCCCTGCTCCCCTCTACCCTTCCCCTGCTTCCCTCTACCCTTCCCCTGCCCCTCTACCCTTCCCCTGCTCCCCTCTACCCTTCCCCTGCTCCCCTCTACCCTTCCCTGCTTCCCTCTACCCTTCCCCTGCTCCACTCTACCCTTCCCCTGCCTCCCTCTACCCTTCCCCCTGCCCATCTCTACCCTTCCCCTACCTTCTACCCTTCCCCTGCCCCCTCTACCCTTCCCCTGCCCCCCCTCTACCCCTCCCTTGCTCCCCTCTACCCTTCTCCTGCTCCCCTCTACCCTTCCCCTGCTCCCCCTCTACCCTTCCCCTGCCCCTCTACCCTTCCCCTGCCCCCCTCTACCCTTCCCCCTGCTCCCCTCTACCCTTCCCCTGCTCCCCTCTACCCTTCCCCTGCTCCCCTCTACCTTCCCCTCCCCCTCTACCCTTCCCCTACCCCCTTCTACCCTTCCTGCCCCCTCTACCCTTCCTCTGCCCCCTCTACCCTTCCCCTGCTCCCCCTCTACCCTTCCCCTGCCCCCCTCTACCCTTCCCCTGCCCCCCTCTACCCTTCCCCTGCCCCCCTCTACCCTTCCCCTGCTCCCCTCTACCCTTCCCCTGCCCCCCTCTACCCTTCCCCTGCCCCCTCTACCCTTCCCCTGCTCCCCTCTCCCCTTCCCCTGCCCCCCTCTACCCTTCCCTGCTCCCCTCTACCCTTCCCCTGCCCCCTCTACCCTTCCCCTGCTCCCCTCTACCCTTCCCCTGCTCCCCTCTACCCTTCCCCTGCTCTGCTCTACCCTTCCCCTTCCCCTGCCTCCCTCTACCCTTCCCCTGCCCCTTCTACCCTTCCCCTGCCCCCCTCTACCCTTCCCCTGCTCCCCTCTACCCTTTTCCTTGCTCCCCTCTACCCTACCCCTGCCTACCCCTACCCCTTCCCCTGCCCCCTCTACCCTTCCCCTGCTCCCTCTACCTTTCCCCTGCTCCCCTCTACCCTTCCGCTGCTCCCCTCTACCCTTCCCCTGCCCCCCTCTACCCTTCCCCTGCCTCCCTCTACCCTGCCCATCCTCTACCCTTCCCCTGCCCCTTCTACCCTTCCCCTGCTCCCCTCTACCCTTCCCCTGCTCCCCTCTACCCTTCCCCTGCTCCCCTCTACCATTCCCCTGCTCCCCTCTACCCTTCCCCTGCCCCCTCTACCCTTCCCCTGCCCCCCTCTACCCTTCCCTTGCCCCCTCTACCCTTCCTCTGCCCCCTCTACCCTTTTCCTGCTCCCCTCTACCCTTCCCCTTCCACCCTCTACCCTTCCCCTGCCCCCTCTACCCTTCCTCTGCCCCCTCTACCCTTCCCCTGCTCCCCTCTACCCTTCCCCTGCCCCCCTCTACCCTTCCCCTGCCCACCCTCTACCCTTCCCCTGCCCCCTCTACCCTTCCCTGCCCACCCTCTACCCTTCCCCTGCCCCCTCTACCCTTCCCCTGCCCCCCTCTACCCTTCCCCTGTCCTCCTCTAACCTTCCCCTGCCCCCCTCTACCCTTCCCCTGCCCACCTCTACCCTTCCCCTGCCCCCCTCTACCCTTCCCCTGCCCCCCTCTACCCTTCACCTGCTCCCCTCTACCTTTCCCCTGCTCCCCTCTACCCCTCTACCCTTCCCCTGCTCCCCTCTACCCTTCCCCTGCCCCCCTCTACCCTTCCCCTGCCTCCCTCTACCCTGCCCATCCTCTACCCTTCCCCTGCCCCTTCTACCCTTCCCCTGCTCCCCTCTACCCTTCCCCTGCTCCCCTCTACCCTTCCCCTGCTCCCCTCTACCCTTCCCCTGCTCTGCTCTACCCTTCCCCTTCCCCTTCCCCTGCCTCCCTCTACCCTTCCCCTGCCCCTTCTACCCTTCCCCTGCCCCCCTCTACCCTTCCCCTGCTCCCCTCAACCCTTCCCCTGCTCCCCTCTACCCTACCCCTGCCCCCCTCTACCCTTCCCCTGCTCCCCGCTACCCTTCCCCTGCTCCCCTCTACCCTTCCCCTGCCCCCCTCTACCCTTCCCCTGTCCTCCTCTAACCTTCCCCTGCCCCCCTCTACCCTTCCCCTGCCCACCTCTACCCTTCCCCTGCCCCCCTCTACCCTTCCCCTGCCCCCCTCTACCCTTCCCCTGCTCCACTCTACCCTTCCCCTGCCTCCCTCTACCCTTCCCCTGCCCATCCTCTACCCTTCCCCTACCCTTCTACCCTTCCCCTGCCCCCCTCTACCCTTCCCCTGCCCCCCTCTACCCCTCCCTTGCTCCCCTCTACCCTTCCCCTGCTCCCCTCTACCCTTCCCCTGCTCCCCTCTACCCTTCCCCTGCCCCCCTCTAACCTTCCCCTGCTCCCCTCTACCCTTCCCCTACTCCCCTCTACCCTTCCCCTGCCCCCCCTTACCCTTCCCCTGCCTCCCTCTACCCTGCCCATCCTCTACCCTTCCCCTGCCCCCCTCTACCCTTCCCCTGCTCCCCTCTACCCTTCCCCTGCTCCCCTCTACCCTTCCCCTGCTCCCCTCTACCATTATCCTGCTCCCCTCTACCCTTCCCCTGCCACCCTCTACCCTTCCCCTGCCCCCTCTACCCTTCCTCTGCCCCCTCTACCCTTCCCCTGCTCCCCTCTACCCTTCCCCTGCCCCCCTCTACCCTTCCCCTGCCCACCCTCTACCCTTCCCCTGCCCCCTCTACCCTTCCCCTGCCCCCTCTACCCTTCCTCTGCCCCCTCTACCCTTCCCCTGCCCAACCTCTACCCTTCCCCTGCCACCCTCTACTCTTCCCCTGCCCCCTCTACCCTTCCTCTGCCCCTTCTACCCTTCCCCTGCTCCCCTCTACCCTTCCCCTGCCCCCCTCTACCCTTCCTCTGCCCCCTCTACCCTTCCCCTGCCCTGCCTCAAGAATTCCTCTCCGCTCTTTCAGAATTTCTTAACTACAAGGTTAAAGCTTTTTGATTGTCTATTCCCCTATCTCTTGTTACCCTCCCTTCCCTTCCCCCTCCCTTCTCATACATCTCCAGATGACGTTCTGATCTTGACACACTGACAGGCAACTGTGAATTCTATCATAGAATCAACCGCCTATTAATCTCTTTCCTGACAAGGTCTTTTAAATAAGTAAGAATAGCCAAAGGATTTGATTTATCCAACAATAATAGAATACATGTCACTGTTTTCATGGAGCAAATGTACTCATTAGTATTCCTCCTACCACACCTGTATCTCCCAGAGACCCTCTAGTTGTTTTTCTCTAATAGTATACAGTTGAAGTTGGAAGTTTAAATACACTTAGGTTGGAGTCATTAAAGACTCGTTTTTCAACCACACCACACATTTCTTGTGAACAAACTATAGTTTTTGCATGTTGGGTAGGACATCTACTTTGTGCATGACACAAGTCATTTTTCTAACAATTGTTTACAGACAGATTATTTCACTTATAACTCACTGTATCACAGTTCCAGTGGGACAGAAGTTTACATACACTAAGTTGACTGTGCCTTTAAAGTTTGGAAAATTCCAGAACATGGTGTCATGGCTTTAGAAGCTTCTGGTAGGCTAATTGACATCATTTGAGTCAATTGGTGGTGTACCTGTGGATATATTTCAAGGTCTACCTTCAAACACAGTGCCAACTTGCTCAACATCATGGGAAAATCAAAAGAAATCAGCCAAGACCTCAGAAAAATAATTGTTGACCTCCACAAGTCTGGTTCATCCTTGGGAATCATTTCCAAACGCCTGAAGGTACCACGTTCATCTGTACAAACAATGGTGTGCAAGTACAACAACATGGCACCACGCAGCCGTCAAACCGCTCAGGAAGGAGGCGCATTCTGTCTCCTAGAGTTGAACGTACTTTGGTGCGAAAAATGCAAAGAACCTTGTTGGGATGCTGGAGGAAACAGGTACAAAAGTATCTATATCCACAGTAAAACGAGTCCTTTATCGACATAACCTGAAAGGCCGCTCAACAAGGAAGAAGCCACTGCTCCAAAATCGCCATAAAAAGACAGACTACAGTTTGCAACTGCACATGGGGACAAAGATCGGACACATGTCCTCTGGTCTGATGAAACAAAAATATAACTGTTTGGCCATAATTAACCACCGGGATGTTTGGAGGAAAAAGGGGGATGCTTGCAAAGCCGAGGAACACCACCCCATTCGTGAAGCACGGGGGTGGCAGCATCATGTTGTGGAGGTGCTTTGCTGCAGGAGGGACTGGTGTACTTCACACAATAGATGGCTTCATGAGGGAGGAAAATTCTGTGCATATATTGAAGCAACATCTCAAGACATCAGTCAGGAAGTTAAAGTTAGGTCGCAAATGGGTCTTTAAAATGGACAATGACCCCAAACACAATTCCAAAGTTGTGGCAAAATGGCTTAAGGTCAGCAAAGTCAAGGTATTGGAGTGGCCATCACAAAGCCCTGACATCAAACCTATAGAAAATGTGTGGGCAGAACTGAAAAAGCGTGTGCGAGCAAGGAGACCTACAAACCTGACTCAGTTACACCCGCTCTGTCAGGAGGAATAGGCCAAAATTCACCCAACTTATTGTGGGAAGCTTGTGGAAGGCTACCCAAAATGTTTGACCCAAGTTAAACAATTTAAAGGCAATGCTACCAAATACTAATTGAGTGTATGTAAACTTCTGACCCACTGGGAATGTGATTAAATAAATAAAAGCTGAAATAAATCATTATCTTATTCTGATATTTCACATTCTTAAAATATAGTGGTGATCCTAACTGACCTAAGACAGGGAATCTTTTACTAGGATTAAATGTCATGAACAAACTGTGACAAACTGAGTTTGAATGTATTTGGCTAAGGTGTATGTAAACGTCCGACTTCAACTGTATATAGGATATTTCTGAGGGTGCTATTGTGTTGGTGGTAATCAGTGTGTCTGTCTATATTGATAGCCAGTGGGTGTGATGATAGCCAACACAGGCAGAATCCTCCCTGTACATGTGATTGGGTGTCATCATCCAGAGGAGACACCCATTAAAACAATGAGTTGTGATTGGGTGTCTCACTCTGCCAGTGAAAGGCTTTTGATTTCCATTGACCCTCCATTACATCCCAGACATGTGACATGTTGTTAAGCAGCTCATCTCTCCATCCCAGACATGTGACATGTTGTTAAGCATTTCATCTCTCCATCCCAGACATGTGACATGTTTTTAAGCAGCTCAGCTCTCTCCATCCCAGACATGTGGCATGTTTTTAAGCAGCTCAGCTCTCCATCTCAGACATGTGACATGTTTTAAGCAGCTCAGCTCTCCATCCCAGACATGTGGCATGTTTTTAAGCAGCTCAGCTCTCCATCCCAGACATGTGACATGTTTTTAAGCAGCTCAGCTCTCCATCCCAGACATGTGGCATGTTTTTAAGTAGCTCGGCTCTCTCCTCCCAGACATGTGACATGTTTTTAAGCAGCTCATCTCTCCATCCCAAACATGTGACATGTTGTTAAGCAGCTCATCTCTCCATCCCAGACATGTGACATGTTGTTAAGCAGCTCATCTCTCCATCCCAGACATGTGACATGTTTTTAAGCAGCTCAGCTCTCTCCATCCCAGACATGTGGCATGTTTTTAAGCAGCTCAGCTCTCCATCTCAGACATGTGACATGTTTTAAGCAGCTCAGCTCTCCATCCCAGACATGTGGCATGTTTTTAAGCAGCTCAGCTCTCCATCCCAGACATGTGACATGTTTTTAAGCAGCTCAGCTCTCCATCCCAGACATGTGGCATGTTTTTAAGTAGCTCGGCTCTCTCCTCCCAGACATGTGACATGTTTTTAAGCAGCTCATCTCTCCATCCCAGACATGTGACATGTTTTTAAGCAGCTCAGCTCTCCATCCCAGACATGTGACATGTTTTTATGCAGCTCAGTTCTCTCCATCCCAGACATGTGACATGTTTTTAAGCAGCTCAGCTCTACCATTGTGTTTCCTGTTGATACATGTTCACCAGCTCATTGTTCCCCCTCTTTCGTGCCTGTGTGTGTGTTCTGGTGATGTCTTGCAGATGCCGATGTCATGTTGTTGTCTGTCACTGCTGCAGGCCAAATGGAGAGATGGACGGAGAGCACATGAAAAATACATGATAATCATACCGCAACAGTGCACATAAATGCTTAATTGGGGAGTCTTCCCCTGTTTGTTTAACGAGAGGCTAGGGGAGGACATGGGAGAATAGGAGAGGATAGGGGAGGATAGGGTAATCTTGTGGAACTTGGTGAGTCTAGGGGAGGATATGGGAGTCTAGGGGAGGATATGAGAGTATATGAGAGGATAGGGGAGGATAGGGGAGGATAGTAGAGGATAGGGGAGGATATGGGAGGCTAGGGGAGGCTAGTGGAGGCTAGTGGAGGCTAGGGGAGGATAGGAGAGGCTAGGGGATTATAGGGGAGGCTAGTGGAGGCTATAGGATTATAGGGGAGGCTAGTGGAGGCTAGTGGAGGCTAGGGGAGGATAGGAGAGGCTAGGGGATTATAGGAAAGCTAGGGGAGGATAGGAGAGGCTAGGGGAGAATAGGGGACAATATGGGAGGATAAGGCAGATGGGGAGGCTAGGGGATGATAAGAGAACTGGGGAGAGGGCTGGTATCCTGGGGACTCTGTTACATGCCTTCATTTGTTTTATCGTATTTACCCAAAAGCCTCCTCTGGTTTATGTACAAAGCCTCCGTGTGGCTGAGTTTTGTTTTTGTTGAATAGGCTTTATTCAATACTCATCCAATATCATCAATGAGAATAATCCCCCCCTCCTGATCTCTAGAGCAGAGGAGAGAGCATCACCTGGTCCTCCTGAGAACAGACAGAGTAATAGTCGTGGACAATGCCTTGGGTCTTATGTGCAGCACAACTGAATTTACTATGCTTTTACATAATACAATACTAATATGTGGGCCGGTTAATAAGGAATTTATTGACAGTGAGAGCTGAGACTGAAACTTCCTCCAATTCACAGTTTAGATCTGTTAAGTCAGGGTAAGCACAGCCCAGCACATTCACAGTTGGCACCACTAAAGACCTCCGTGCCACATGTGCATGTTGGAAGTGGAGGTGCTGATAGTCCAGTAAAGGGTACATCTGTAGGGGTAATGACAGGGTGTGAAGAGGACGTGCTGATAGTCCAGTAAAGGGTACATCTGTAGGGGTAATGACAGGGTGTGAAGAGGAGGTGCTGAAAGTCCAGTAAAGGGTACATCTGTAGGGGTAATGGCAGTGTGTGAAGAGGAGGTGCTGAAAGTCCAGTAAAGGGTACATCTGTAGGGGTAATGACAGGGTGTGAAGGGGAGGTGCTGAAAGTCCAGTAAAGGGTACATCTGTAGGGGTAATGACAGGGTGTGAAGAGGAGGTGCTGATAGTCCAGTAAAGGGTACATCTGTAGGGGTAATGACAGTGTGTGAAGAGGAGGTGCTGATAGTCCAGTAAAGGGTACATCTGTAGGGGTAATGACAGGGTGTGAAGAGGAGGTGCTGAAAGTCCGGTAAAGGGTACATCTGTAGGGGTAATGACAGGGTGTGAAGAGGAGGTGCTGATAGTCCAGTAAAGGGTACATCTGTAGGGGTAATGACAGGGTTTGAAGAGGAGGTGCTGATAGTCCAGTAAAGGGTACATCTGTAGGGGTAATGACAGGGTGTGAAGTGGGGGTGCCTCCATATGTTTTAACCATAGCACTTTGTGCCAGGACAAGAGAGGTGCTGTTCTTGTGCCTGCTCTTGGCTCTTAACTGAAGACCATTTTCAACATGCCTAAGGGGCTGATGTCTGGAGTGGCATCTCCTCTATTCGTCCTGCTGGGGGGCTGGACCTGGGGTGTGGGGGTGAGGGGACGCCAGACATGATTGAGTGTAACTGACTGTGGACCGTCCAGGGGTCCTTGGGGTGTCTGGTCCCTCCAAGGACTTAATGTCATGGTTTATACCCCATCATAAATTCAGCTGAAAGATTGCCCTGATTCATATTCAGTTTTTTTTTCTCCACTCATTCTCTTTTGGTGATGAAGTCTTGTCCATCTCAAGGTCACAGACAGGCTGATTACTTTCTATATCCATCTCCTCCTTCATCTGTCTGCTCATCCCCCTGACTTTGTCTCCCTCGCTCGTCTCATCTCTTTATCCACTCTCTCTTCTCCTTCCACATGAGTGGCTGTTTTACAACAACCTCTTGTCTTTGTCATGTTTCATCTGTCGTCCTCCACCCTATGTGGAGACGGTGGCACGTAAAACTGTGGAATGATATGAGAGGGGAATATTTCAACTCTCGTTGGTCCTCAACGGACCTGCATTATGGACAGCCCTGGCGTCACTGTGCCTGAGGTCCCAATGACTAGCTCTCCAGAGGGGGTTTAGAGAAGTAAGTGCAGTGGCCACCCCAAAGAGAGGACAAATTACATGGACAACAGGTTAAGAAAGCAGCCTTTCCGTCACCCTCTTTGTCCTCTTCATGTAGCTGGGTTACAAAACGAGGGTTGTGGGAAGCATTGATCTGATGGATGGGGAGATGGGGGTCAGGTAATCCAGTGGTCTACCTGGGAACACTCTTTCATCCTAGACTGCTTTCCAATAAATAAGAAATGTAGCCTGCCTGACAGATGTAATATTAACCTGTGGAGAGAAAGGGGGTGCTAGGCTCCAGGGGTGTAGAAGGCTACAGGGCACGATGCTAATGGCTAAACACATCCACAGTGTTGGAGGATTAGAAGACAGCGGATCTGTGGGGAATACATCCCATGAATGGAGAGGAGGGAGATGAGAGGAGGGATATGAGAAGAGGAGGGAGGGAGAGAAGAGGATGGAGGAAGAGAAGAGGAGGGAGGGAGAAGAGGAGGGAGGGAGGGAGAGAAGAGGAGGGAGGGAGGGAGAGAAGAGGAGGGAGGGAGATGAGAGGAGGGATATGAGAAGAGGAGGGAGGGAGAGAAGAGGAGGGAGGGAGAAGAGGAGGGAGGGAGAGAAGAGGATGGAGGAAGAGGATGGAGGAAGAGAAGAGGAGGGAGGGAGAAGAGGAGGGAGGGAGAGAAGAGGAGGGATAGTGAAGGCATCTCATTTGAATCTCAAGTTGCTATATTTCATTCAACTGGCGGTCATGGTAAGGATGCTAGAGATGGTGTAGCCATAGAGGGATGTTTTAATGGTTCTCACTGTGAAGGACAAGTGCAGGGGTGGATGGAAAGGTAGACACATAGAGAGAGGGGGAGAGAGAAGAGCTGAGTTGAGAAAAATCGAGAGTGGTAAGGATGTAGGCTGTAGCCCTCTGGAGCTGTCAGACCAGCGTTTCCTGCTCGGTCTCCTTCCTGCCTCTTGTCTCTCTGACTACCATTCTGACTGCCATTCAGCCCAACAACACTGCTATTGGTCTAGTGGTCATGCTACATATTACAGGCCAAATCCCAGCCATTAGACACACCGCCGTCTCTATGTGGATTCTGCATAATTGTAATAATTATAAGAGATCAAATATTGTGCTGCAGGCACAGAAATACATTACTTATGGTCGCTTGAGAAATGGCCTGATTCTGGAAATCAGACGGATGGAGAAGGATGATATTCACGTCTTTATCTGTAGCTTTCATTACTGGAGCTTTAATGGGAAGATTCTGAGAGAGGAATGTTAATTATCCGCTCATGTGTTTTCTGTGAGAGGAAAGCGAGGCATTGGTCAGCCAGAACAAAGTCTGTACAGACTTATTGTCTGTTTTCTAATACCTAGTTGTGTGTTCAGATTCACCCTATTTCTCTGCATGTTAATGTCACTCATGACTGGCTGCTTACCAGGACACTTGTACATACAGTATTACCCGTGTCCAAGTCGAAGGTTTACATACACCTTAGCCAAATACATTTAAACTCAGTTTTTCACAATTCCTGACATTTAATCCAAGTCAAAATTCCCTGTCTTAGGTCAGTTAGGATCACCACTTTATTTTAAGAATGTGAAATGTCAGAATAATAGTAGAGAGAATGATTTATTTCAGCTTTTATTTATTTCATCACATTCCCAGTGGGTCAGAAGTTTACATACACTCAATTAGTATTTGGTAGCATTGCCTTTAAATTGTTTAACTTGGGTCAAACGTTTCGGGTAGCCTTCCACAAGCTTCCCACAATAAGTTGGGTGAATTTTGGCCCATTCCTCCTGACAGAGCTGGTATAACTGAGTCAGGTTTGTAGGCCTCCTTGCTCGCACACACACTTTTTCAGTTCTGCTCACAAATGTTCTATAGGATTGAGGTCAGGGGTATTGTGATGGCCACTCCAATACCATGACTTTGTTGTCCTTAGGCCATTTTGCCACAACTATGGAAGTATGCTTGGGGTCATTGTCCATTTGGAAGACCCATTTGCAACCAAGCTTTAACTTCCTGACTGATGTCCTGAGATGTTGCTTCAATATATGCACATAATTTTCCTCCCTCATGAAGCCATCTATTTTGTGAAGTACACCAGTCCCTCCTGTAGCAAATCACGCCCTCAACATGATGCTGCTATTCCTGTGCTTCACGGTCGCGATGCTGTTCTTCGGCTTGCAAGCATCCCCCTTTTTCCTCCAAACATAACGATGGTCATTATGGCCAAACAGTTCTATTTTTGTTTAATCAAGCCAGAGGACATTTCTCTAAAAGTACAATCTTTGTCCCCATGTGCAGCTGCAAACAGTAGTCTGGCTTTTTTATGGCGGTTTTGGAGCAGTGGATTCTTCGTTGCTGAGCGGCCATTCAGGTTATGTCGATATAGGACTTGTTTTATTGTGGATATAGTTATTTTTGTACCTGTTTCCTCCAGCATCTTCACAAGGTTCTTTGCTCTAGGAGACAGAACGCGTCTCCTTCCTGAGGGGTATGAAGGTGGTCCAATGTTGTTTATACTTGCGTACCATTGTTTGTACAGATGAACGTGGTACCTTCAGGCCTTTGGAAATTGCTCCCAATGATGAACCAGACTTGTGAAGGTCTACAATTATTTTTCTGAGGTCTTGGCTGATTTATGTCAAACAAAGAGGCACTGAGTTTGAAGGTAGGCCTTGAAATACATCAAAAAAATACACCTCCAATTGACTCAAATTATGTCAATTAGCATATCAGAAGCTTCATTTTCTGGAATTTTCCAAGCAGTTTAAAGGCACAGTCAACTCAGTGTATGTAATATTCTGACCCACTGGAACTGTGATACAGATAAGTGAAATAATCTGTCTGTAAACAACTGTTGTGAAAATACCTTGTGTCATGCACAAAGTAGATGTCCTAACCAACTTGCTAAAACAATAGTTTGTTATCAAGAAATTTGTGGAGTGGTTGAAAAACTAGTTTTAATGACTCCAACCTAAGTTTATGTAAACTTCCAACTTCAACTGTACGTGTTCCATGTTGAGCACAGAAAATACTACACGGCTCGCTCACATTTTGTGCGCTCAATAGCCATACATACAGTGATCATTTTGTTACAAGATAGCAAAGTGCAAAACAAGTATTCACGCTGATCTCATAACGTGTGAAAGCCCAGTTGAAAGTTGTGTGCTGCTCTGTAGTGAAATGTAGATGTGGGGCTGGAGGCAAAATTGCCACTCCATTGTGTGCTGTGTTGTGAGGGCCTCGTCTATAATTTACTGGGTCTCCACCCCTCTCTGTCAGTAGTGGATGGTGGTGTCTGTCTGCTCCCCGACCGAAGGGTCAGTGAGGTAGGCTGAGGGGGTTGCTTCTTCAAAAGCGCTCACTATAGAGAGAGAGAGAGAGACTCCATCTGATGGACGTATATACTCCTCACCATACCTCACCAAAGAAATAGAGGGCACAAAGAATGAGAGAGGTTGGGGTTGGAGAGGGGTGAATGTGGAGGGGGTGGAGAGTCGAAGATGTGGAAGGGGGGTAGGGGAGCGTTGATGTGGTCAGGAGGTGGGTGAGGGGGTAGGTGGTGAAGTAGGGAGTCTCCCTCATTACCATATCCTATAGCTGCAGGGCTCACTCTCTCTGTTCTGTGCTGAAGACATGGAGGCAGATTGAAAGGGTTAATGGGCGTCAGGTGATGCTGTGTAGAGTAATTTACTACTGGGGGTGTGCTAGAGAAAGAGGGGGTGAAGAAGCGACCCATAATCTTCACACTGAAAATTATTTCAACCATTTCACCTCTGTGTTTGGAGTGTGGAACAGGGGGGTGAGGGGCAACCTGCAATTTATGGAGGACGGGTGCTCAGCTGAGAGAATGATGGGGTCACCACTGCCCCCAGGCCTGCTAGTAATGTAATGCAGCATCTAGCTATCCTGTAGATTGGGTTCTGTTCTTTAGTCTATTACACTGTGGAGTCAGCAGCACAAAGGAGAGTGGTCCGCTCTAAGCCCTGACACCAGATGTGAATGTCTGCCACAGGATGGGAAGCAGCTGCTGGTGGGGTTGAAGGGTATGGCCAACAGTAAAAATAGATGCCTTGTTTATGTCTGTTCAGTGCTATGGCCATGGTGATGGCATGTGGTGTCAAGGCTAGTCTGGGCTGGTCTGGGCTTATAAGGGTGGGGCCAAAGCTCTGCTAGTCAACTGCAAACTGCAGGTGGAACCAGCTAGATCAGGCTCTCAAACACACCGAGTCTTCACTGAGTATTTTTCTCTCTTCTTTCTCTGTCTTCTTTCTTTCTTTCTTTCTTTCTTTCTCTCTTCTTTCTTTCTCTCTCTCTCTCTCTCTCTCTCTCTCTCTCTCTCTCTCTCTCTCTGTCTCTCTCTCTCTTTTCTTTCTCTTTCTCTTGCTCTCTTTCTCTTCTTTCACTCTCTCTCTTCTTTCTCTCTCTCTCACTCTCTTTCTCTTATGTCTCTCTTCTTTCTCTCTCTCCTTTTTTCTCTCTCTTTCTCTCTCTGCCTCATTATTCATTTATTGACTCTATTCTATTCTTCCATTGGTGACTGGCAAAAACAGCTATTCACTTATTTATACCCTGTCAATGGAGACACAAGGCACACCTCCTGGTGTGAGGAAGAACAAGGAGCAAGGACTCCTTCACATATCTTAAGGGAAAACAGCCTGATGAGAGAGGAATGGAACATATCTGTATCGTTTCAATCCTAAGGACAAACAGGAAGCCATCTGAGGCTGTTTAAATCAATCTAATGTAAGCATCCAGATCAAAGATCACTATGTTTAGTATTGGTTCTAAAACATCAGTCATTTTCCTGCTGCATTGCCATATGGAAATCACATGCTATTTCTGAGAGGTTAATTATCTTCTTGTTGCCAGAGGAGTAGACTGATCAATTTTTGTGGTGCTGTATTCTAAAATTCTATTGAATCCACATAAATCATACATAGTAGTTATGTGTTCGCCTCAGATCCAGTCTTAGGAAG
Organism: Oncorhynchus kisutch; assembly: GCF_002021735.2. Taxonomy (NCBI): domain Eukaryota; kingdom Metazoa; phylum Chordata; class Actinopteri; order Salmoniformes; family Salmonidae; genus Oncorhynchus; species Oncorhynchus kisutch. Next base: position 78,445,074 of record NC_034188.2, on the reverse strand, counting down.
CCTAGCAATGCAGCAACATTTTGTCAGCCGGTGATTGTCAAGCAAATAACTGTCAGTGTCACGGTAATTGAATGTTAATTAACATAAACACACATAGCATCTCCAGGCTTCCACACAAGGCCTACAAGCCACTGATGCTGACCTTTGGAACATCTACAATTTTAAAAAGTTTAATAAATCCATGTAATATAGCCTACACCTTCACAATAAATCCATGTAATATAGTCTACACCTTCACAATAAATCCATGTAATATAGTCTACACCGTCACAATAAATCCATGTAATATAGCCTACACCTTCACAATAAATCCATGTAATATAGTCTACACCGTCACAATAAATCCATGTAATATAGTCTACACCTTCACAATAAATCCATGTAATACAGTCTACACCTTCACAATACATCCATTATTTATTTTAGACAGGTTTAAAGAAACATGATATGAAGAAAATGCAGTCTGTTTCAGAAGAACAGAATAGCTTACTCTGAGTTGTCCTTATATTAGGTCCTGATCTGGCTGTGCCATATGGCTGTGGGCTACACTAATTCATTTAGCAGACAAGATCTGGTTAGTATTCCGTGGCATTTTGTTATAGTATGAAGAATAGAATTGAACAAAGCTGAATAAAATAGAAAGGATATTTTCTCCAAATGATTTGAGGGAGTGAACACATGCGGCTATTCGGTGTTGAGCGGTTAACAAATAAACAGGTACTCCTATATCCTTAATTTAGAGTTAGTTATGCAACTTTAGTTGTTCGACAAACGTTGGGCAATATGTTTTGATTGTTCATACATCGTAAGGCTACATGATGCGACTCTAATAATGATTTGAAAAAAGTCTCTTGAAAGGCTTTGTTTTTTGCGCAGGCTGTACACACTTCGTCTTCGCTTTCATCCACATTTTGGCAAGCATTTCACGCTGGCATCCCCTTTGTGAGTCCATAATGCACCCTAAAACAATACATCCCCTTTGTGTGGCCATAATGCACCCTAAAACAATACATCCCCTTTGTGTGGCCATAATGCCCCCTAAAACAATACATCCCCTTTGTGTGGCCATAATGCCCCCTAAAACAATACATCCCCTTTGTGTGGCCATAATGCCCCCTAAAACAATACATCCCCTTTGTGTGGCCATAATGCCCCCTAAAACAATACATCCCCTTTGTGTGGCCATAATGCCCCCTAAAACAATACATCCCCTTTGTGTGGCCATAATGCCCCCTAAAACAATACATCCCCTTTGTGTGGCCATAATGCCCCCTAAAACAATACATCCCCTTTGTGTGGCCATAATGCCCCCTAAAACAATACATCCCCTTTGTGTGGCCATAATGCCCCCTAAAACAATACATCCCCTTTGTGTGGCCATAATGCCCCCTAAAACAATACATCCCCTTTGTGTGGCCATAATGCCCCCTAAAACAATACATCCCCTTTGTGTGGCCATAATGCCCCCTAAAACAATACATCCCCTTTGTATGGCCATAATGCCCCCTAAAACAATACATCCCCTTTGTGTGGCCATAATGCCCCCTAACAAAATACATGCCTTTTGCTGCCAGTGGTCGATGCGTCCTTCTCCCTGAGTTCTGCTCACTCCATCACGTGATCGCTTCTTTCTCACAGGTGTCATGACGTTGACCTGTGGGTGAGGTGGGTGGCGCAGTGGTTAAGGGTGCTGTACTGCAGTGCCAGCTGTGCCATCAGAGACTCTGGGTTCGCGTCCAGGCTCTGTCGTAACCGGCCGTGACCGGGAGGTCCATGGGGCGACGCACAATTGGCCTAGCGTCGTCCGGGAGGGCTTGGTCGGTAGGGATGTCCTTGTCTCATCGCGCACCAGCGACTCCTGTGGCGGGCCGGGCGCAGTGCTTGCTAGCCAAGGTTGCCAGGTGCACGGTGTTTCCTCCAGCACATTGGTGCGGCTGGCTTGGGTTGGATGCGTGCTGTGTTAAGAAGCAGTACGGCTAGGTTGGGTTGTGTATCGGAGGACGCATGACTTTCAACCTTCGTCTCCCCCGAGCCCGTACGGGAGTTGTAGCGATGAGACAAGATAGTAGCAACTACAACAATTGGACACCATGAAATTGGGGAGAAAAAGGGTTAAAAAAAAAGATGAGAGGTGACGATTAAATATTGACTGCTATTACTAGGTCTTTAAGAGTTTATTCGGAAGATAACAGCTCTATAAACATTATTTTCTGGTACCCCGACTTTCTAGTTAATTATCTACCTGATTAGTTTAATCAGGTAATATTAATTACAGATAAATTATTTTATATAATAGCATGTCATATCACTTAATCCAGCATAGCCAAAGACACGACACAGGCTACAAGTGAAGACAGACACGTCGGGGACGCAACTGCAAGCATCTTTATCCAATTGTGATACAAACCTTATTAAAACATATCGACCTATGGGCTAGGCTACATGAGATGTGTGACTGTGATTCAAAAAAGTTGCAAAAAAAGGCATTGTTTCTTATGCTGGGATTCATTCACTACAGAAAATATGTAATTCACAAGTGGTAGGCTAATATTGTCACATATCTGACTATTCTTGATTTAATAATATTTGTCTGGAGAGATACCTTCCTGTAGGTTTTCACTCCAACCCCGTTCCTGGAGAGCTACCTTCCTGTATGTTTTCACTCCAACCCTGTTCCTGGAGAGATACCTTCCTGTATGTTTTCACTCCAACCCTGTTCCTGGAGAGATACTGTCCAGTAGGTTTTCACTCCAACCCTGTTCCTGGAGAGATACTGTCCAGTAGGTTTTCACTCCAACCCTGTTCATGGAGAGATACTGTCCTGTCGGTTTTCATTCTAACCCTGCTCCTGGAGAGATACTGTCCAGTAGGTTTTCACTCCAACCCTGTTCCTGGAGAGATACCGTCCAGTAGGTTTTCACTCCAACCCTGTTCCTGGAGAGATACTGTCCTGTAGGTTTTCACTCCAACCCTGTTCCTGGAGAGATACTGTCCAGTATGTTTTCACTCCAACCCTGTTCCTGGAGAGATACTGTCCAGTAGGTTTTCACTCCAACCCTGTTCCTGGAGAGATACTGTCCAGTAGGGTTTCACTCCAACCCTGTTCCTGGAGAGATACTGTCCAGTAGGTTTTCACTCCAACCCTGTTCCTGGAGAGATACTGTCCAGTAGGTTTTCACTCCAACCCTGTTCCTGGAGAGATACTGTCCAGTAGGTTTTCACTCCAACCCTGTTCCTGGAGAGATACTGTCCAGTAGGTTTTCACTCCAACCCTGTTCCTGGAGAGATACTGTCCAGTAGGTTTTCACTCCAACCCTGTTCCTGGAGAGATACTGTCCAGTAGGTTTTCACTCCAACCCTGTTCCTGGAGAGATACTGTCCAGTAGGTTTTCACTCCAACCCTGTTCCTGGAGAGATACTGTCCAGTAGGGTTTCACTCCAACCCTAATCCAGTGCACCTGATTCTAATAATTAGCTGGTTGACAAACTGAATCAGGTTAGTTACAGCTGGGGTTTAAAAGAAAACCTTACAAGCGGGTATCTCTCCAGGAACAGGGTTGGAGAGTCCTGGTCTATGTGATCCTGAGTGTGTGCAGCAGTGGAATAGTATTTATAGAGTCAGGGGCATGAACAGTCTCCGGTGTTTCAGGATTAGCTTGTTTGACATGGTGAGCGACCCTGGTTTTTCTGCATCATTTCAGGGCCTCCATGTTTTCAGAGGGAGATTAGCGGGAGGTTATTTGGTAATGCGATGATCTCTCACACTCTTCGCACCTCACCACCACTCTCCCGAGACCGCTGTCACACACACAGGAATGAGAGACTAGGTGTGTGTTTGTGTGTGCGCGCGGGTGTCTGTGTGCATTTCCATTTGTGCGTGCACGTGTGTAAAGTGGATACCATAGTGATACATGAAATAGTAAGGTAGCTGTTGAAAAAAGCCAAAGATAGAGGTCATAGTGAGAGACAGACCAGTCACAGACAGCTGAATAAGACAAACCTGTCAGTACCGGTTGCAGTTTTAAATAATCTATATCATGATTATACTACCATAAACCTCTCAGTGGAGGCTGTTCTAAGTTCATTTTCATAACAAACTGTTTTATTCCTCTACTCCTGTTAACATGCCTCTCTGGGTTAGTGGTTCCCCCTGTGTGTCAGTACAGACTCTCTACTGTCTGTCTAGGAGTCAGTCTGTTGACCTGCGTGTCTGTCCTTGGGTTCACGCCTGGATATGCAATCTTTCCTCAGCAGTAGCTAGCACCTTCAGCCTCTCAGCTTTCAGCTTCCTCCTTTTGATCTCAGACAGATAACTTCTGCCTGGCTGCCTCTCCTCTCTGACGGTCAGAGGGAAACCCAATGGTGGGTTAGTTGAGGTCAAAGAGAGGGAGGTAGAGAGGGAGGTAGAGAGAGAGGTAGAGAGGGAGGTAGAGAATACATAAAAAGGAGAGAGATTTATAGATGTTTTTACCAACTCATTGCTTCAGTTTTAGGCTGTGGTTGCATCACTGATGTTACCCAAACTGTTTACATAGTATCTGCAGGGTTGGCCCACATTACTGCTTTATCAAAGAGGAATTACATCCTCTTAACAAGTGTGTTTACTGAAAGTCGGCTGTTTATAGTAACACGGACCCAAATGTTCTTGTTGATTAGATGTAATGCCAAACTTTAACTAGGGCTTTGTCTTACAACAATGAACAAATGCCAATTCCCTGCTAATACTAGGGCTTGGAGTGGATTAGTCAGATTAACAGGCGTTAGTAGTGGTAACACGATCCAATCCCACACATAATTACTCACTATAGGACATATGTTTGGCCAAGCCAACCCAAACCCGTTCTGTTATCTACTTCTGGTCCTTATCCATCTCTACCTGTCTGTCCTCTCTACCTCTACCTGTCTGTCCTCTCTACCTCTACCTGTCTGCCCTCTCCATCTCTACCTGTCTGTCCTCTCCATCTCTACCTGTCTGTCCTCTCTACATATACCTGTCTTTCCTCTCCATCTCTACCTGTCTGTCCTCTCCATCTCTACCTGTCTGTCCTCTCTACATATACCTGTCTTTCCTCTCCATCTCTACCTGTCTGTCCTCTCCATCTCTACCTGTCTGTCCTCTCCATCTCTACCTGTCTGTCCTCTCCACCTCTACCTGTCTTTCCTCTCCATCTCTACCTGTCTGTCCTCTCCATCTCTACCTGTCTGTCCTCTCCATCTCTACCCTCTCCATCTCTACCTGTCTGTCCTCTCTACCTATACCCTCTCCATCTCTACCTGTCTGCCCTCTCCATCTCTACCTGTCTGTCCTCTCCATCTCTACCCTCTCCATCTCTACCTGTCTGTCCTCTCTACCTATACCCTCTCCATCTCTACCTGTCTGCCCTCTCCATCTCTACCTGTCTGTCCTCTCCATCTCTACCCTCTCCATCTCTACCTGTCTGTCCTCTCCACCTATACCCTCTCTAGGAACAGGGGAGGGGAGGGTCTGTATCTTAGGAACAGGGGAGGGTCTGTATCTTAGGAACAGGGGAGGGTCTGTATCTTAGGAACAGGGGAGGGTCTGCATCTTAGGAACAGGGGAGGGTCTGTATCTTAGGAACAGGGGAGGGGAGGGTCTGTATCTTAGGAACAGGGGAGGGTCTGTATCTTAGGACCAAGGGAGGGTCTGTATCTTAGGACCAGGGGAGGGTCTGTATCTTAGGACCAGGGGAGGGTCTGTATCTTAGGAACAGGGGAGGGTCTGTATCTTAGGACCAGGAGAGGGTCTGTATCTTAGGACCAGGGGAGGGGATGGCCTGTATCTTAGGAACAGGGGACGGTCTGTATCTTAGGAACAGGGGAGGGTCTGTATCTTAGGACCAGGGGAGGGTCTGTATCTTAGGAACAGGGGAGGGTCTGTATCTTAGGAACAGGGGAGGGGAGGGTCTGTATCTTAGTTACCTCAGTTTTCCTCTCTCTATATGTATAGTACTATTAGTTACCTCAGTTTTCCTGTCTCTATATGTATAGTACTATTAGTTACCTCAGTTTTCCTCTCTATATATGTATAGTACTATTAGTTACCTCAGTTTTCCTGTCTCTATATGTATAGTACTATTAGTTACCTCAGTTTTCCTCTCTCTATATGTATAGTACTATTAGTTACCTCAGTTTTCCTCTCTCTATATGTATAGTACTATTAGTTACCTCAGTTTTACACTTACAGACAGACATATAGTCAGACAGGCATATTAATGTGAGGTGCAAGGCATGTCCCCCCCCCCCCCCCCCCCCCCCCCCCGGGCGATGGTCGATAAGACCAGGTCAATCCCAGCCAGCAGCCACTTGAATAACAATGAACCCATCCAAAACAGCAGCAGCATCTGACAACACCACCCCGGTCCATCAGGATCCGGGCCAGATATTTGTAATGATTTCTGCTCTTCCCCTCTCTCCCACCCACCACTTCTATTCCTCCCTTAGATGTGCGGATGATAATTCTTGCCTTAGCTAAACGTCCTTAATGTAGCTACAAAGGGGAGCTCTAAAAGGTCTTCTTAAGGAGATCAACTCTTTTTTGTTATTGTCTGGCTGGAGTGCAGAGATAAAGTTATGCTGGGTAAATACTGTGTGGTGTTTTGAGGTTGACAATGTTAAATCCAGTCCAAAATCTTCCCTCCTTATTCCCTGTCTGAGAAATTACTGCTATTTGGAGTCTGCAAACAGTTTAGAGCCAAAGCACAGGTCCTTACTGACAGAAATGTCATATTGATTAACCCTCTATCTCAGTCTAATGGTTCTCTCTCTCTCTCTCTTCCTGCCTGTCCTGATGGTGCCATCCGCCTCCCTCGCTGAACCCGACCGTTCAGGTGAGTCATTTCTGTTTCATTCAGTCGTTTTATCTTCATTGGGCAGATACACCTTTTAGGAATGAGTGTGTTGAAAGTTGAATCATCATAAAATGCTCTCTAGTGATGAGATGACAGTTGAATCATCATAAAATGCTCTCTAGTGATGAGATGACAGTTGAATCATCATAAAATGCTCTCTAGTGATGAGATGACAGTTGAATCATCATAAAACGCTCTCTAGTGATGAGATGACAGTTGAATCATCATAATATGCTCTCTAGTGATGAGATGACAGTTGAATCATCATAATATGCTCTCTAGTGATGAGATGACAGTGTGCTGTTTGTCTTGTGGCTCCTGCTGTAGACAGAGTGGATGCTACTGTAGCCCTCCTGCTATTGGTGTACTGGTGGATTACTGACTCAAACACACACACGTGCGCACAAACACACACATTCACACATTTATTCACACCTCTACCCTGCTCCATTCCACCCCACTGCCCACCCCTAGCCCCTGTTATGAGTGTAATCTGATGGGTAGTGTGGCTGTCCTCAGGGAATCCACTGAAATAACTGTGATATTCCTCTGAAGGACCTTTTTACAGCTTGTACAATAATGACCAGTTGAAGCCTGGACCCTGTAGACTCTGTATTTTGGGCTCAGTTCTCACCATGCAGTGAAATGAATGACACATCAACCAGAGATCTTTTCACATGATTGATTTATCTTTCAGTCCAACTATACTTCTATCTCTATCCACTATATCTGTCATCCTCCCCACAACCTCCCCATACTTCTATCTCTATCCACTATATCTGTCATCCTCCCCACAACCTCCCCATACTTCATCTATCCACTATCTCTGTCATCCTCCCCACAGTCTCCCCATACTTCTATCTCTATCCACTATATCTGTCATCCTCCCCACAACCTCCCCATACTTCTATCTCTATCCACTATATCTGTCATCCTCCCCACAACCTCCCCATACTTCTATCTCTGTCATCCTCCCCACAGTCTCCCCATACTTCTATCTCTATCAACTATCTCTGTCATCCTCCCCACAACCTCCCCATACTTCTATCTCTATCAACTATCTCTGTCATCCTCCCCACAACCTCCCCATACTTCTATCTCTATCAACTATCTCTGTCATCCTCCCCACAGTCTCCCCATACTTATATCTCTATCCACTATCTCTGTCATCCTCCCCACAGTCTCCCCATACTTATATCTCTATCCACTATCTCTGTCATCCTCCCCACAACCTCCCCATACTTCATCTATCAACTATCTCTGTCATCCTCCCCACAACCTCCCCATACTTCTATCTCTGCCATCCTCCCCACAACCTCCCCATACTTCTATCTCTATCAACTATCTCTGTCATCCTCCCCACAACCTCCCCATACTTCTATCTCTATCAACTATCTCTGTCATCCTCCCCACAACCTCCCCATACTTCTATCTCTATCAACTATCTCTGTCATCCTCCCCACAACCTCCCCATACTTCTATCTCTATCAACTATCTCTGTCATCCTCTTCCCCAATGCCTTTTTAATTTTCATATGTTTCCTCTCACACAGTTTCCCTGCTCTCTGCTCTCCCCCTTTCCCTCTCCCTCTCTCCTCCACTCCTCCCACCATCCCTTTCTACTTATGCTGGGTCTCCTGGTTGGTTTACATGGCGGGAGGAAACACATAGTGGATTCTAAGTTACGTGCAGCACAGTGCTGAAGCAGTGGGGACGCACAACAGATGCCTACCCCCCAGATCCCTTCCTTTTCTCCTACTGCCCCTCTTGACATGCACTGTGTGGGTTTATGGAGGGGTAGTCTCTCTTTACATGCACTGTGTGGGTTTATGGCGGGGTAGTCTCTCTTGACATGCACTGTGTGGGTTTATGGAGGGGTAGTCTCTCTTTACATGCACTGTGTGGGTTTATGGAGGGGTAGTCTCTCTACATGAACTGTGTGGGTTTATGGAGGGGTAGTCTCTCTTTACATGCACTGTGTGGGTTTATGGCGGAGTATTCTCTCTCTACATGCACTGTGTGGGTTTATGGAGGGGTAGTCTCTCTTTACATGCACTGTGTGGGTTTATGTCGGGGTAGTCTCTCTTTACATGCACTGTGTGGGTTTATGGAGGGGTAGTCTCTCTTGACATGCACTGTGTGGGTTTATGGAGGGGTGGTCTCTCTTTACATGCACTGTGTGGGTTTATGGAGGGGTAGTCTCTCTTTACATGCACTGTGTGGGTTTATGGAGGGGTAGTCTCTCTACATGAACTGTGTGGGTTTATGGAGGGGTAGTCTCTCTCTCTACATGAACTGTGTGGGTTTATGGAGTGGTAGTTTCTCTACATGAACTCTGTGGGTTTATGGAGGGGTAGTCTCTCTTCACATGAACTGTGTGGGTTTATGGAAGGGTAGTCTCTCTACATGAACTGTGTGGGTTTATGGAGGGGTAGTCTCTCTACATGAACTGTGTGGGTTTATGGAGGGGTGGTCTCTCTTTACATGAACTGTGTGGGTTTATGGAGGGGTAGTCTCTCTTTACATGAACTGTGTGGGTTTATGGAGGGGTAGTCTCTCTAAATGAACTGTGTGGGTTTATGGAGGGGTGGTCTCTCTTTACATGAACTGTGTGGGTTTATGGAGGGGTAGTCTCTCTTTACATGAACTGTGTGGGTTTATGGAGGGGTAGTCTCTCTACGTGAACTGTGTGGGTTTATGGAGGGGTAGCCTTTTGTTTCAACAGGAGGAACCCCACTCGTAGGAGAAACTTCCACAGTTAGCGTATGATATCAGAACCTGGTGCTCTCTCCTTAGGTAAAAGGTGTGATCATCTCCTACTCTGTCAGTTTGTATTGGTCCAGGTGTATGTGTCAGTGTGGTTATCCCTATCTTGTCTTGTCTTGTCTTGTGTGTGTGTGTGTGTGTGTGTGTGTGTGCATTCGTGTGACGGGGATTTACATGCTCTAATGATGAGGGATTAGGGCGAGGACAGACCCTGTCAGCACCCCTAACGAGAGATGTCCTGTAGCCCCAGGCCAGGGGTGGTGGGGAAAGATGGGGGTAGGGGGCAAAGGTGATGTAGGCTGGGATCTGTCTTCAGTGACATGGCCTCCCATAGCTAATGTGGAGCCCCCTCCTCTCCTCCGCAGCCTCTGGATTCTTCTGCACTGTAATGATCCAGTTACAAGTGATGAGGAGCCTGTTGGATGAGAAGAGAGTAGCAAAAGAGGAAGTGGATAAGAAGACCGTCTTTTGCATCTCTAAGACTACATCATCTCTGTTACATAACCCACCACATATCACCATGCATTAACATACATTCATCTGATATCTGATGTATCTTAATTATGTTCATGGCAGAGAAAACCACAGTGCAGTGTGCTGCTAAGGCATTTATCAATATGCCTTCCAGAACTAGCAGGAATCAGCCCTTAGCTGAGTTGATATATGAAACCTATTGAGGTCAGTGGAGATGAGAGCTTTTATCATGTAGGATAGGGTTCCCCAACTGGTGGCCCGCGTGTGGTTTTAATTTTTGGGGCAATTTTCATTGTTTAACGTAAAAACAGCACCAAGTGATTTTTATTTTGGAAATCTACGCTCAAGTATTTCCATGCATAATAGAGAGACGTGTGTGTGTGTGTGTGTGTGTGTGTGTAATATCACACCTCATCTCTGAGCCAAATGTGTTAAAGCCATAAATAGCACATTAATGACCTCTCTGTTTTAAAATTTGCACCACACTGTAAGCGCCACACCTTATGCACCACACCGTATGCACCACACCGTATGCACCACACCGTATGCACCACACTGTATGCACCACACCGTATGCACCACACCGTAAGCACCACACCGTATGCACCACACTGTATGCACCACACCGTATGCACCACACCGTATGCACCACACTGTAAGCACCACACTGTATGCACCACACCGTATGCACCACACTGTAAGCACCACACTGTATGCACCACACCGTAAGCACAACACTGTATGCACCACACCGTAAGCACAACACTGTATGCACCACACCGTATGCACAACACCGTAGGCACAACACCGTAAGCACCACACTGTAAGCACAACACTATATGCACCACACCGTAAGCACAACACCGTAAGCACCACACTGTAAGCACCACACTGTATGCACCACACCGTATGCACCACACCGTATGCACAACACCGTATGCACCACACCATAAGCACAACACTGTATGCACCACACCGTAAGCACAACACTGTATGCACCACACCGTATGCACAACACCGTAGGCACAACACCGTAAGCACCACACTGTAAGCACAACACTATATGCACCACACCGTAAGCACAACACCGTAAGCACCACACTGTATGCACCACACCGTATGCACCACACCGTATGCACCACACCGTATGCACAACACCGTATGCACCACACCATAAGCACAACACCGTAAGCACCACACCGTATGCACAACACCGTAACTGAAGATGGCACAATATTTAAAACACAATTTCTCTCAGGTTACTAAGAGAAATATACATTTCTTCACACATCCTCACATAATCTCCCCTCTGATGCAGGTTTATGTCCTGGTGTAGACCAGTGTTACTACATGCACTATGCTGGGCCCTCGCCCTGCGTTAGGCTGGGCCCTCGCCCTGCGTTAGGCTGGGCCCTCGTCCTGCGTTAGGCTGGGCCCTCGTCCTGCGTTAGGCTGGGCCCTCGTCCTGCGTTAGGCTGTGCCCTCGCCCTGCGTTAGGCTGGGCCCTCGTCCTGCGTTAGGCTGAGCCCTCGGCCTGCGTTAGGCTGGGCCCTCGTCCTGCGTTAGGCTGAGCCCTGCGTTAGGCTGGACTCCCGCCCAGCGTTAGGCTGGACTCCCGCCCTGCGTTAGGCTGGGCCCTCGCCCTGTGTTAGGCTGGGCCCTCGTCCTGCGTTAGGCTGGGCCCTCGCCCTGCGTTAGGCTGGACTCCCGCCCTGTGTTAGGCTGGGCCCTCGCCCTCCGTTAGGCTGGGCCCTCGTCCTGCGTTAGGCTGGGCCCTCGCCCTGCGTTAGGCTCTACCCTGGATTTTGATCAGGGCCCTGTCCCCACCACATAAATAGGTGATGCCTCCCCATCAGCCCTGCCTGCTTCCTGCCTTATCCCTACTCCCTATTCCTTGCCCTCTGACCCAGGGTCAGTACCAGGACCAGTACCAAGACCAGTACCAGGGTCAGTCCCAGTCCCGCCTCTGACCCAGGACCAGTACCAGGGCCAGTACCAGGGCCAGTCCCAGGGTCAGTTCCAGTCCCACCTCTGACCCAGGGCCAGTACCAGGACCAGTACCCGGGCCGGTACCAGGGCTAGTACCAGGGTCAGTTCCAATCCCACCTCTGACCCAGGGCCAGTACCAGGGATAGTACCAGTACCAGGAGCAGTACCAGGGCTAGTACCAGGACTAGTACCAAGGCTAGTACCAGGGCTAGTACCAGGGCTAGTACCAGGGCCAGTTCCAGGGCCAGTCCCAGGGTCAGTTCCAGTCCCACCTCTGACCCAGGGCCAATACCAGGGCCAATACCAGGGTCAGTCCCTGCGTCCTGTCTCCTTCCACCACTAATTATACAATGAGCTCCACCATCTGTAATTTAAAACTCTAAAACACTGTTATTAACTACAACTTTTATAGGAACTCAAGAATAATACTGAGCTCTTTTTTAAAAGCCAGATTCACTCCTGAGACTCTTAAACCTCCAGGTTAGTTTTAGGGGAGGACCCTCGTCTGTAACTGTACCTCCCCCTCCGCCCCGTCCCCTCTAAACGGTGGAGCTCAGTGTCTCTGCTTGCTATCTGACAGGAAGGAGGTATTTGGTATAGCAGGTCAGTGGTGTTGTGTCACAACGTCTCGTCAACTCCTGTAACATTGACACATGGGGATGATATTTTTTCTTAGTTTGTTAGGAAATGTTTCCAAGTGGTGTGGTGGAGCTCCCCCACTGATCCTGATGTACTGTCTGTACTCTCTGACTCTAGCAGGGCAAGACACCAAACCACTAATGACCAGGAAAATGTAACCATATGGCTTAAGTTAAGACATACCGTATTTCTCTACACACCCTGAGGAAAATATAGGATTCAGTGAGGGCATGCACAGTTCTCAACTTCACAGTTTGAAGGAGATGGCCACAATTCTATATTTAACTATAATGTCAAATATGTCTGTCTGCTGTGCTCATTTAATAGAGACTTTATCTGTGTAGAAGTTCTCATACAGTGGTCACAGTTAAGTGTGAGCAGTGGATCTAAGTTGATGTATAGAAGTGTAGGGAAGATGTGGGGAGACATGCAGCATGTGGAAGATGCCACCATGTCTAATCAGAGTTATTGTGTGAAAGCTGTTTTCCTCCCAGCCTTCCTGTCTGTGTCCTGCCTGTCTGTGTCCTGCCTGTCTGCGTCCTATCTGTCTGCGTTCTGCCTGTCTGTGTCCTGCCTGTCTGCATCCTACCTGTCTGCGTCCTGCCTGTCTGCGTCCTGCCTGTCTGAGTCCTGCCTGTCTGTGTCCTGCCTGTCTGTGACCTGCCTGTCTGTGTCCTGCCTGTCTGTGTCCGGCCTGTCTGCGTCCTGCCTGTCTGTGTCCTGCCTGTCTGTGTCCGGCCTGTTTGCGTCCTGCCTGTCTGTGTCCTACCTGTCTGCGTCCTGCCTGTCTGTGTACTACCTGTCTGCGTCCAGCCTGTCTGTGTCCTACCTGTCTTTGTCCTGCCTGTCTGTGTCCCGCCTGTCTTTGTTCTACCTGTTTGGGCTGGCTGCTGATTTATGTCCTGGTCTTCTTATTCAGCCCTCTGGGAGGGAGGGAGGGAGGAGGGAGGGAGGGAGGGAGGGAGGGAGGGAGGGAGGGAGGGAGGGAGGGAGGGAGGGAGGGAGGGAGGGAGGGAGGGAGGGAGGGAGGGAGAAAGATGGAAGGAAGGAAAGAGGGCCATACAACACGCTATGGAACACTGAAATAACTAGGCTCAGCAATCTGCTGTCTCATCTTACAACCGGCCCCCTTCTTGTTCCTCAGGCAACACAAAACAACCAGGGAATAAAGACAAACAGGACCGGGATATGAATGCCTCTTGCTTTTGTTCTGAGAGGTCAAAATCTAATTTGATTTGTCACAACCATGTTTTTAGCAGATGTTATTGCTGGTGTAGCGAAATGCTTGTATTCTCCTCCCTTGGAATTTTTCCTATTTTGTTGCCTTACAACCTGGAATTAAAATGGATTTTTTGGGGATTTGGATCATTTGATTTACACAACATGCCTACCACTTTGAAGATGCAAAATATTTTTGATTGTGAAACAAACAAGAAATAACACAAATAAACAGAAAACTTCAGTGTGCATAACTATTCACCCCCCCCCAAAGTCATTACTTTGTAGAGTCACCCTTTGCAGCAATTACAGCTGCAAGTCTCTTGGGGTATGTCTCTATAAGCTTGGCACATCTAGCCACTGGGATTTTTGTCCATTCTTCAAGGCAAAACTGCTCCAGCTCCTTCAAGTTGGATGGGTTCTGTTGGTGTACAGCAATCTTTAAGTCATACCACAGATTCTCAATTGGATTGAGGTCTGGGCTTTGACTAGGCCATTCCAAGACATTTATATGTTTCCTGTTAAACCACTCAAGTGTTGCTTTAGCAGTATGCTTAGGGTCATTGTCCTGCTGGAAGGTGAACCTCTGTCCCAGTCTCAAATCTCTGGAAGACTGAAACAGGTTTCCCTCAACAATTTCCCTGTATTTAGCGCCATCCATCATTCCTTCAATGATGGTCTCATCTGACCAGAGTACCTTCTTCCATATGTTTGGGGAGTCTCCCACATGCCTTTTGGCGAACACCAAACTTGTTTGCTTATTTTTTTCTTTAAGCAATGGCTTTCTTCTGTCCACTCTTCTGTAAAGCCCAGTTCTGTGGAGTGTATGGCTTAAAGTGGTCCTATGGACAGACATTCCAATCTCCGCTGTGGAGCTTTGCAGCTCCTTCAGGGTTATCGTTAGTCTCTTTGTTGCCTCTCTGATTAATGCCCTCCTTGCCTGATCCGTGAGTTTTGGGGGGCGGCCCTCTCTTGGCATGTTTGTTGTGGTGCCATATTCTTTCCATATTTTAATAATGGATTTAATGGTGCTCCGTGGGATGTTCAACGTTTCAGATATGTTTTTGTAACCCAACCCTGATCTGAACTTCTCCACAACTTTGTCCCTGACCTTGGTCTTCATAGTGTCACTTGCTTGGTGGTGCCCCTTGCTTAGTGGTGTTGCAGACTTTCAGAACAGGTGTATATATAATGAGATCATGTGACACTTAGATTGCACACAGGTGAACTTTATCTAATTATGTGACTTCTGAAGGTAATTGGTTGCACCAGATCATGTTTAGGGGCTTCATAGTAAAGGGGTTAATACACACGCACCTTTCTGTTTTTTTATTTCAGGGGATTTTTTAAAATGATTTTTTTTCATTTCACTTCACCAAGTTGGACTATGTTGTGTATGTCCATTACATGAAATCCAAATTAAAATCCATTTCAATTCCAGATTGTGATGCAACAAAATAGTAAAAATGCCAAGGGTGGTGAATACTTTCAGAAGGCACTGTAGGCAAAGCAGGATACATAAGGAAGGCACAAAAACAACAAAAGCGAGCAGGACAAAAGGCCAAGGCCATGGGGGACAGGGAGAGGTGAAGTGGGGGATGAAGAGAGGGCCACCCAGGGTACAAGGGAACCCCTCAGAGCCCTGTCCCCAGGACTCCCACAGACAATGGTCCATCTGCTGGAGAAACACAGCCACTTTTACCCCTCTGAGAAAGGCCACTCGTTTGGATTCAGCCTCAGTGTCTCTCTGTCCTCCGCTCTAGAACACCCAGACTCTGCCATCGCTACCCATAACAGCCATAACCCTAAACACACACACACACTGCTCATATTATGTAGGAGATGATTATAGCCTTCCTACATAACAATAGTCTTACTGACTGACTTGCCTGTAGTTTTCAAGTATACTCTGGAGATAACAGTAGTATTTTTGGCTGCTCTGGCTGTAGTTTTCCTAGTATACTCTGGAGATAACAGTAGTATTTTTGGCTGCTCTGCCTGTAGTTTTCCTAGTATACTCTGGAGACAGATCTACAGATAGTGCCAAGGCAGATGGAGGAGTTTCTATCGCCACTTAAATGATTCCTTTAGCCTGCTAGAATGTATACATTTTTTGGGGGACCTAAATACAGTGTTAACTATTTAATCCCATATATAATCGATCATAGCATCTGTCCCAGAGAATAAAATTGGACTAATCTTCTGTTTTTCTTGTTTCTGTGCTTTTGAGGATGGTTATTATGGGTGTGCAGACATCTGTCAGTCAGTATGTCTGTCTGTCCTATCTGTCCTGTCTGTCCTGTCTGTCCTGTCCGTCTGTCCGTCTGTCTGTCTGTCTGAGCGTCTGAGCAGTGAGCTGGCTGGGACTGCGCGTGAGCAGTGAGCTGGCTGGGCCTGAGCGTGAGCAGTGAGCTGGCTGGGACTGAGCGTGAGCAGTGAGCTGGCTGGGACTGAGCGTGAGCAGTGAGCTGGCTGGGACTGAGCGTGAGCAGTGAGCTGGCTGGGACCGAGTGTCCACCTGAGTGGGGCAGCAGGGCCTCTCAAGATGGTACTCTGATGGTTTCTCCTCTCCTTCAACATGCCTTGCTCTTTAATGACAATATGGTGGCCCGGCCGTGGCAGCTCCACTGAGAGGGGAAGAAGGGTGTTACCCAGCCTCAGTGAAGGTAGGGGAGAGAGGTTGGTGGTTGCCTGGGAAGAGGCGGCTCAGAGGAGGGTTTGCTTGTACTTGTCCCCCCTCCCCCTTCCCTCTCATCCCCCTTTGGGGAGACATGAGCTGATTAGTGAAAAAACCCAAAGATGTTTACCAGGCTTTATCGTCCTGCTCCTTGCCATCCTGCAGCCCTCCATGGAGAGGCTCTAACCCCATTTCACTTTCACTCCTTGATGCATATTATTCAGCTTTAGTTTTCATTACCTGCATTGATCCCTTATTTGGGAATTCATTATTTAACCGTATTGAAAGGTTTGCGGTTTCTGTCTGAAACGACATACCAAAAGGAACAATGTAATATTATGTAGTTGATATTCAGTGGCAGTTAGTAGAAAATACCTGTGAAAAATCCAAAGGTGTGTTTTGGAAGCAGGGTGCTGTCTAAGAGGCTGAAGCAGAGCACATCTCTGTCTGTGGAATGCCATCCAGCAGGCTCCCACGGTATGCTTGGATACGGTGGTGTGCAGATGTCCTCAGCTTAGCCTTATAGTGGCTTTAGGAAATGGCTTTTTGGTCCACATGTAGTTGGCAGCCTGCCAGCAGCTCCACTCTGATACTGTTGTGTATGTGGAGGGTGAATGTGTGCGTGTGTGTGTGTGCGTGCGTGAGGACATTACACGAAGAGGCCTGATGTGAAGTAGATTCTAATCCTTCCTCTAACTAAACCGACAGCTCTTAGGTATAATCCCAATGTGCCTTTTCAGTTACTAGCTGGTGGTGGGTTGCATGTTTATGTCTGTGGTAGCAGCTTTTCACAGAAGATGACATAACATGTGTGTTCCGTGATGGTTCTTGATAGTGCAACAGTGTAATCCGGAAATGGTCGCTCTACAGTAGGTGTGTGGAGTGAAGTTGGGATGTTCTCTTTAAAAGAGAGAGAATTTGTACAGTGGGTTATTAGGGGCAGAGAGAGAGAGAGACAGACGGTTGAAGAGGATCTCAGAGCTGAGCCCTGCCACAGTGCCCCTCAGGGAGGTACAGGATGAGAGATGGCAGCTGAGGTCCTTAAGGGGCACTGAGTTCACCATGCTATATAGTCTCACTATGGTAACACACACGTGGGAGGGCTGACAACTCCCTATGTGGCCCACTGTAATCCACTGTTATCCTGTTGACAACAAAGCCATGCAACCTGCTGTTCAGCATAAACTGTAGCATAGAATCAGAGAGGGATTATACATACTGAACCACTTCTGAATAATAATAATAATAATGAATGTAGATTTGTAAAGTGGTGTAGGACAATATAATTACAGTAATCAAATCAATCACAGTAAAGCTGGTTCCTGTGCTGGAAGGCTTGCATGGTGTTAGTGATAGAGGTGTATAATATTGAGATGCAGCATGGTGTTAATGATAGAGGTGTATAATGTTGAGATGCAGCATGGTGTTAGTGATAGAGGTGTATAATATTGAGATGCAGCATGGTGTTAATGATAGAGGTGTATAATGTTGAGATGCAGCAGGGTGTTAGTGATAGAGGTGTATAATGTTGAGATGCAGCATGGTGTTAGTGATAGAGGTGTATAATATTGAGATGCAGCATGGTGTTAATGATAGAGGTGTATAATGTTGAGATGCAGCAGGGTGTTAGTGATAGAGGTGTATAATATTGAGATGCAGCATGGTGTTAATGATAGAGGTGTATAATGTTGAGATGCAGCAGGGTGTTAGTGATAGAGGTGTATAATATTGAGATGCAGCATGGTGTTAATGATAGAGGTGTATAATGTTGAGATGCAGCAGGGTGTTAGTGATAGAGGTGTATAATGTTGAGATGCAGCATGGTGTTAGTGATAGAGGTGTATAATATTGAGATGCAGCATGGTGTTAATGATAGAGGTGTATAATGTTGAGATGCAGCAGGGTGTTAGTGATAGAGGTGTATAATATTGAGATGCAGCATGGTGTTAGTGATAGAGGTGTATAATGTTGAGATGCAGCATGGTGTTAATGATAGAGGTGTATAATGTTGAGATGCAGCATGATAGAGGTATATAATGTTGAGATGCAGCATGATGGAGGTATATAATGTTGAGATGCAGCATGGTGTTAGTGATAGAGATGTATAATGTTGAGATGCAGCATGGTGTTAATGATAGAGGTGTATAATGTTGAGATGCAGCATGATAGAGGTATATAATGTTGAGATGCAGCATGATGGAGGTATATAATGTTGAGATGCAGCATGGTGTTAGTGATAGAGGTGTATAATGTTGAGATGCAGCATGGTGTTAATGATAGAGGTGTATAATGTTGAGATGCAGCATGGTGTTAGTGATAGAGGTGTATAATGTTGAGATGCAGCAGGGTGTTAGTGATAGAGGTATATAATGTTGAGATGCAGCAGGGTGTTAGTGATAGAGGTATATAATGTTGAGATGCAGCAGGGTGTTAGTGATAGAGGTATATAATGTTGAGATGCAGCAGGGTGTTAGTGATAGAGGTGTATAATGTTGAGATGCAGCATGATGGAGGTGTATAATATTGAGATGCAGCATGGTGTTAATGATAGAGGTGTATAATGTTGAGATGCAGCATGGTGTTAATGATAGAGGTGTATAATGTTGAGATGCAGCATGGTGTTAGTGATAGAGGTGTATAATGTTGAGATGCAGCATGGTGTTAATGATAGAGGTGTATAATGTTGAGATGCAGCATGGTGTTAGTGATAGAGGTGTATAATGTTGAGATGCAGCATGGTGTTAATGATAGAGGTGTATAATGTTGAGATGCAGCATGGTGTTAGTGATAGAGGTGTATAATGTTGAGATGCAGCATGGTGTTAATGATAGAGGTGTATAATGTTGAGATGCAGCATGGTGTTAGTGATAGAGGTATATAATGTTGAGATGCAGCATGGTGTTAATGATAGAGGTGTATAATGTTGAGATGCAGCATGGTGTTAGTGATAGAGGTGTATAATGTTGAGATGCAGCATGGTGTTAGTGATAGAGGTGTATAATGTTGAGATGCAGCATGGTGTTAGTGATAGAGGTGTATAATGTTGAGATGCAGCATGATAGAGGTGTATAATGTTGAGATGCAGCATGGTGTTAATAATAGAGGTGTATAATGTTGAGATGCAGCATGATGGAGGTGTATAATGTTGAGATGAAGCATGGTGTTAGTGATAGAGATGTATAATGTTGAGATGCAGCATGGTGTTAATGATAGAGGTGTATAATGTTGAGATGCAGCATGATAGAGGTATATAATGTTGAGATGCAGCAGGGTGTTAGTGATAGAGGTGTATAATGTTGAGATGCAGCATGGTGTTAATGATGGAGGTATATAATGTTGCGATGCAGCAGGGTGTTAGTGATAGAGGTGTATAATGTTGAGATGCAGCATGATGGAGGTATATAATGTTGAGATGCAGCAGGGTGTTAGTGATAGAGGTGTATAATGTTGAGATGCAGCATGGTGTTAATGATAGAGGTGTATAATGTTGAGATGCAGCAGGGTGTTAGTGATAGAGGTATATAATGTTGAGATGCAGCATGGTGTTAATGATAGAGGTGTATAATGTTGAGATGCAGCATGGTGTTAGTGATAGAGGTGTATAATGTTGAGATGCAGCAGGGTGTTAGTGATAGAGGTATATAATGTTGAGATGCAGCATGGTGTTAGTGATAGAGGTATATAATGTTGAGATGCAGCAGGGTGTTAGTGATAGAGGTGTATAATGTTGAGATGCAGCATGGTGTTAATGATAGAGGTGTATAATGTTGAGATGCAGCATGGTGTTAGTGATAGAGGTGTATAATGTTGAGATGCAGCAGGGTGTTAGTGATAGAGGTATATAATGTTGAGATGCAGCAGGGTGTTAGTGATAGAGGTATATAGTGTTGAGATGCAGCAGGGTGTTAGTGATAGAGGTGTATAATGTTGAGATGCAGCAGGGTGTTAGTGATAGAGGTATATAATGTTGAGATGCAGCAGGGTGTTAGTGATAGAGGTATATAATGTTGAGATGCAGCAGGGTGTTAGTGATAGAGGTGTATAATGTTGAGATGCAGCATGATGGAGGTGTATAATGTTGAGATGCAGCATGGTGTTAGTGATAGAGGTGTATAATGTTGAGATGCAGCATGATGGAGGTGTATAATGTTGAGATGCAGCATGGTGTTAGTGATAGAGGTGTATAATGTTGAGATGCAGCATGATAGAGGTGTATAATCCCAGGTACAACACTTACACCCATCTCTAATCCCAGGTACAACACTTACACCCATCTCTAATCCCAGGTACAACACATACACCCATCTCTAGTCCCAGATACAAGACTTACACCCATCTCTAATCCCAGGTACAACACATACACCCATCTCTAATCCCAGGTACAACACATACACCCATCTCTAATCCCAGGTACAACACTTACACCCATCTCTAATCCCAGGTACAACACATACACCCATCTCTAATCCCAGGTTCAACACATACACCCATCTCTAATCCCAGGTACAACACTTACACCCATCTCTAATCCCAGGTACAACACATACACCTGCTTCTACACATGCATTGCTTCTACATGCTTCTACACCTGCATTGCTTGCTGTTTGGGGTTTTAGGCTGGGTTTCTGTACAGCACTTTGAGATATCAGCTGATGTACGAAGGGCTATATAAATACATTTGATTTGATTTGATTTGATACACCCTGCTCTAATCCCAGGTACAACACTTACACCCATCTCTAATCCCAGGTACAACATTTACACCCTGCTCTAATCCCAGGTACAACACTTAAAACCCAGCTCTAACCCCAGGTATAACACTTACACCCTGCTCTAATCCCAGGTACAACACTTAAAACCCAGCTCTAATCCCAGGTACAACACTTAAAACCCAGCTCTAACCCCAGGTACAACACTTACACCCAGCTCTAATCCCAGGTACAACACTTACACCAATCTTTAATCCCAGGTACAACATTTAAACCCAGCTCTAATCCCAGGTACAACACTTACACCCATCTCTAATCCCAGGTACAACATTTACACCCTGCTCTAATCCCAGGTACAACACTTAAACCCAGCTCTAATCCCAGGTACAACATTTAACTGGGCCACTTGAGACCCGCAACCGCCTGTAACCATACACAACACACCATGCTGTCAGACACACTCAAACTGGAGCTAGAGCTCTCTCTCTTTCTCTCTCTCTCTCTCTGTCTCTCTCTCTGTCTTTCTTTCTTTCTTTCTATCTTTCTCTCTCTCTCCACTCCCTCTCGCTCTCTCTCTCTCCACCCCCCCCCCTCTCTCTCTCTCTCTCTCTCCCTCTCTCTCTCGCTACTCCCTCTCTCTTTCTCTCTCTTTCCCCCTCTCTCTCTCTCTCTCTCTCTCTCTCTCTCATCCTTCTTCACTCTCTCATCAGTACTGTACCTCTCTCATTATCTCTCCCCAACTCTGTTTCTCTATCCCCCACCTTCCCCTCCTCACTCTCTCCCCTCCACCTTCCTTCCTACCTCTCTCTTCTCATATGAGGTGATGTCCTATGGTTCTCATTCTGGGACAGGTGGTAGGAACTGTGGTGGTAGCCAGGCTGTTGCCGTATGGAAGATGCCACACTCAGGTAATTAGAGCTCATTAGGGAGACACTAATGGTACACTAATTAACAGGCCTGTTCTGCTGCCTCTCCTCTCCCCTCTACCACAACTCCTCCTGTCCTTGCAGCTCTGGTCTCTCACCTGCACCACAGGGGGACAGAGTGCTAACTGTCCTGTGTTTAATAGTCACATTCACAGTGTTAAATAGACACATTCACAGTGTTTAATAGTCACATTCACAGTGTTTAATAGTCACATTCACAGTGTTTAATAGTCACATTCACAGTGTTTAATAGACACATTCACAGTGTTTAATAGTCACATTCACAGTGTTTAATAGTCACATTCACAGTGTTTAATAGTCACATTCACAGTGTTTAATAGACACATTCACAGTGTTTAATAGACACATGAACAGTGTTGAGGGTGTGATTGCAGGGTACAGTGTACATCTTAGGCTCCAACATGCAGGACTAAATGAAATAAAACAATGAACATGGAAATAAAAACAAAACAACAATAGAAATAGAAATATAGAAATAGAAATGTCACTATATTCATTATTACTGGAGCAGTGATGAATAAATACATGTCTATTGAGGTGAAGACTGTTGGGGGGGGAATCACCATATGGGGGAGCAGCAGTCAGAGTAAAGACTGTTGGGGGGGAATCACCATATGGGGGAGCAGCAGTCAGAGTAAAGACTGTTGGGGGGAATCACCATATGGGGGAGCAGCAGTCAGAGTAAAGACTGTTGGGGGGAATCACCATATGGGGGAGCAGCAGTCAGAGTAAAGACTGTTGGGGGGAATCACCATATGGGGGAGCAGCAGTCAGAGTAAAGACTGTTGGGGGGAATCACCATATTGGGGAGCAGCAGTCAGAGTAAAGGGTGGTAGGTAAATTGGAGAGGGTGGAGTGTCTCGGGGAAGGAGTAGGTGATGTGGTATTTGACTAGCCTCTCAAAGCACTTCATGATGATGGAAGTGAATGCTACTGCTCAGTAGTCATTCAGTTCAGTTACTTTCCCTTTCTTGGGCACGGG
Organism: Oncorhynchus kisutch; assembly: GCF_002021735.2. Classification (NCBI taxonomy): domain Eukaryota; kingdom Metazoa; phylum Chordata; class Actinopteri; order Salmoniformes; family Salmonidae; genus Oncorhynchus; species Oncorhynchus kisutch. The sequence goes on along the minus strand of NC_034188.2, from coordinate 78,421,805 downwards.
GATGATAGTGGACACCTTGAAGCAGGTGAGTGTAGTGAAAATGTCAGAAAACACAACAGCCAGCTGCTCTGCACATGCTCTGAGGGTACGACTAGGGATGCCGCCTGGGCCGGCAGCCTTTCGAGGTTAAAACAGTTTGAATGACTTACATACGTCCTCAGTGGAGACCGTGAGTATGTAGTCCGTGTTGTCATCAGGGGCTCTCCTCTGCAGCTCAGGGTCATTGTGCTCAAACCGTGAGAAAATGTGTTTAGCTCATCCGGTAGGGTGGCTGTAAGGTTTACACGGAGGCTGTAAGGTTTACACTGAGGCTGTAAGGTTTACACTGAGGCTGTATGGTTTACACTGAGGCTGTAAGGTTTACACTGAGGCTGTAAGGTTTACACTGAGGCTGTATGGTTTACACTGAGGCTGTATGGTTTACACTGAGGCTGTATGGTTTACACTGAGGCTGTAAGGTTTACACTGAGGCTGTAAGGTTTACACTGAGGCTGTATGGTTTACACTGAGGCTGTATTGTTTACACTGAGGCTGTAAGGTTTACACTGAGGCTGTATGGTTTACACTGAGGCTGTATGGTTTACACTGAGGCTGTATGGTTTACACTGAGGCTGTATGGTTTACACTGGGGCTGTATGGTTTACACTGAGGCTGTATGGTTTACACTGAGGCTGCCTGGGTGGGAGAGGCTGTGGCTGCCTGGGATAGAGAGGCTGAGGCTACATGGGATAGAGAGCTGTGGCTACATGGGATGGAGAGGCTGCGGCTGCCTGGGATAGAGAGACAGAGGCTACCTGGAATAGAGAGACTGAGGCTGCCTGGGATAGAGAGACAGAGGCTGCCTGGGATAGAGAGACTGAGGCTGCCTGGGATAGAGAGAGTGAGGCTACCTGGAATAGAGAGACTGAGGCTGCCTGGGATAGAGAGACAGAGGCTGCCTGGGATAGAGAGACTGAGGCTGCCTGGGATAGAGGCTGTGGCTACATGGGATGGAGAGGCTAGGGCTGCCTGGGTGGGAGGGGCTAAGGCTACATGGGATGAAGAGACTGAGGCTACATGGGATGGAGAGATTGAGGCTGCCTGGGATAGAGAGACTTATTCTGCCTGGGATAGAGAGACTGAGACTGCTTGGGATAGAGAGGCTGAGGATGCCTGGGATAGAGAGACTGAGACTACATGGGATAGAGAGACTGAGACTGCATGGGATAGAGAGACTGAGGCTGCCTGGAATAGAGAGACTGAGGCTGCCTGGGATAGAGAGACTGAGGCTACATGGGATAGAGAGCTGTGGCTACATGGGATGGAGAGGCTGCGGCTGCCTGGGATAGAGAGACAGAGGCTACCTGGAATAGAGAGACTGAGGCTGCCTGGGATAGAGAGACAGAGGCTGCCTGGGATAGAGAGACTGAGGCTGCCTGGGATAGAGAGAGTGAGGCTACCTGGAATAGAGAGACTGAGGCTGCCTGGGATAGAGAGACAGAGGCTGCCTGGGATAGAGAGACTGAGGCTGCCTGGGATAGAGGCTGTGGCTACATGGGATGGAGAGGCTAGGGCTGCCTGGGTGGGAGGGGCTAAGGCTACATGGGATGAAGAGACTGAGGCTACATGGGATGGAGAGATTGAGGCTGCCTGGGATAGAGAGACTTATTCTGCCTGGGATAGAGAGACTGAGACTGCTTGGGATAGAGAGGCTGAGGATGCCTGGGATAGAGAGACTGAGACTACATGGGATAGAGAGACTGAGACTGCATGGGATAGAGAGACTGAGGCTGCCTGGAATAGAGAGACTGAGGCTGCCTGGGATAGAGAGACTGAGGCTACATGGGATAGAGAGGCTAAGGATGCCTGGGATAGAGAGACTGAGACTGCCTGGGATAGAGAGAGTGAGGCTGCCTGGGATAGAGAGACTGAGGCTACATGGAGTTAGAGGGACTGAGGCTGCCTGGGATAGAGAGACTGAGGCTGCCTGGGATAGAGAGACTGAGGCTGCCTGGGATAGAGAGGCTGAGGCTGCCTGGGATAGAGAGAGTGAAGCTGCCTGGAATAGAGAGACTGAGGCTGCCTGGGATAGAGAGACAGAGGCTGCCTGGGATAGAGAGACTGAGGCTGCCTGGGATAGAGAGAGTGAGGCTACCTGGAATAGAGAGACTGAGGCTGCCTGGGATAGAGAGACAGAGGCTGCCTGGGATAGAGAGACTGAGGCTGCCTGGGATAGAGGCTGTGGCTACATGGGATGGAGAGGCTAGGGCTGCCTGGGTGGGAGGGGCTAAGGCTACATGGGATGAAGAGACTGAGGCTACATGGGATGGAGAGATTGAGGCTGCCTGGGATAGAGAGACTTATTCTGCCTGGGATAGAGAGACTGAGACTGCTTGGGATAGAGAGGCTGAGGATGCCTGGGATAGAGAGACTGAGACTACATGGGATAGAGAGACTGAGACTGCATGGGATAGAGAGACTGAGGCTGCCTGGAATAGAGAGACTGAGGCTGCCTGGGATAGAGAGACTGAGGCTACATGGGATAGAGAGGCTAAGGATGCCTGGGATAGAGAGACTGAGACTGCCTGGGATAGAGAGAGTGAGGCTGCCTGGGATAGAGAGACTGAGGCTACATGGAGTTAGAGGGACTGAGGCTGCCTGGGATAGAGAGACTGAGGCTGCCTGGGATAGAGAGACTGAGGCTGCCTGGGATAGAGAGGCTGAGGCTGCCTGGGATAGAGAGAGTGAAGCTGCCTGGGATAGAGAGAGTGAGGCTGCCTGGGATAGAGAGACAGAGGCTCCCTGGGATAGAGAGACTGATCCTGCCTGGGATAGAGAGGCTGTGGCTGCCTGGGATAGAGAGGCTGAGGCTGCCTGGGATAGAGAGACTGAGGCTGCCTGGGATAGAGAGCCTGAGGCTGCCTGGGATAGAGAGGCTGTGTCTGCCTGGGATAGAGAGGCTGTGTCTGCCTGGGATAGAGATGCTGTGGCTGCCTGGGATAGAGAGGCTGTGTCTGCCTGGGATAGAGAGGCTGTGTCTGCCTGGGATAGAGAGGCTGTGGCTGCCAGGGATAGAGAAACTGAGGCTGGGGCTGCAGGTGTGACTTTACCTCCCTCTGAGTTGACAGGGATTTCACTCCACACTTCTGAGGGTAACTATAGACCATGATCTGCCTTCCACTGAGATTGAATGACATAAGCTTGATGTGTGTGTATGTCATCAAACATCTATTTTGTGACATCTAACTCTAAAGATGAGACTGGAGGAAAGTCCCTGTGTACTGAGGGTAATTTCATCCCTGTGTGAGTTAACTGTGTCCCTGTGTGTCTGCTACTCACCTGTCTAGTGTCTACCCCAACACACAACCGTCACTCACTCCAACAGTCATGGCTAGCAGCTGGAGTCTGCCACACCAAGACAGAGCAGAGAGGGACAGACGGTTACAATCTCCACACTGTCTGTCTGTTTACACAGCACAAAGAGCTCTCCTCTCCTCTCCTCTCCTCTCCTCTCCTCTCCTCTCCTCTCCTCTCCTCTCCTCTCCTCTCCTCTCCTCTCCTCTCCTCTCCTCTCCTCTCCTCTCCTCTCCTCTCCTCTCCTCTCCTCTCCTCTCTATGCAGGACATAAAGTATGTGCATATTGAACAGGGCTTCAACAGAAGGTCCTGTTGCTGCATCCTGTTGTTGCCTCTGGCCCTCTCCCAACAGAGGGACCATTAGCAACCAGTGTCAGGGCCAGGGCGAAGCTGGGGGGAGACGGGGGGTCTCAAGGGGGATGGAGAGGCTTCCAGGGGCAGGTAGGGGGGTGAGGATGCGGGAGGTTAAAGGGGAGGGGTCATATTGCGAACCGTCAAACAAAGCAATGAGATTACTGCCAGAAACTCACTTTAATATCAGCGTGCAGATATTGCCAGGATCACCACTGTGCCCAACTTAAAAAACGTCAAACATGATTTAAAAGGTTATTACACTGCCTAGCAGGGTAGAGGAGCCCCCCCCCCTCCAAACACACACACTTCTTCCTTGTCTCCCTCCCTCCAGGCTGTCAGGACTGTATAATAAATCTCTCTACATAGTATCAGATTCAGCCTCCCCGTCTGTTTGGTGCCCATTTATACAGACACAGTTTATGAAAGGAGCCCAGTAACACAAAGAGAGAAGAAAGAACAAATCAACACATCATATCCATCTAAGAACAAATCAACACATCGTTTCCACCTAAGAACAAATCACCACATCGTATCCATCTAAGAACAAATCAACACATCATATCCATCTAAGAACAAATCAACACATCGTTTCCACCTAAGAACAAATCAACACATCATATCCATCTAAGAACAAATCAACACATCATATCCATCTAAGAACAAATCAACACATCATATCCATCTAAGAACAAATCACCACATCGTATCCACCTAAGAACAAATCAACACATCATATCCATCTAAGAACAAATCAACACATCGTATCCATCTAAGAACAAATCAACACATCATATCCATCTAAGAACAAATCACCACATCGTTTCCACCTAAGAACAAATCAACACATCGTATTCACCTAAGAACAAATCAATATGGCTGTAGTTGTTTATCCAAAACAACTGTTGTTTAGGTACCCAGGCAAATGAAAAGCTGTATTGATCTCTATGTGAGGTCGGTGTAGTCTCTATGTGATGTCATTGTGGCCCTTGTCATGTTGCTAGGGGCCTTTGTGTTGCGATGTTGCTGTGATTTGATGTTCTCATGCAGGGAGCCCCTGTCCTGTGGTTACCATGTTGTTACCAGGCGGAGCCTTGTTGGAACAGGCAGTGGCAAAGGAAGCTCTTTGATACTGGTAGGCCACAATAGATGTCCTGTTCAAGCACATTACTTCCAGTGTTGACTGGGGACAACCAGCACAGCTTGGTGGTAGCACTAGTAGTTCCAGTGTTGACTGGGGACAACCAGCACAGCTTGGTGGTAGCACTAGTAGGTGATGGCTGGAGTTTATGAGACAGGGATGGAGGCAGGTGTGAATGTCTTTAGACACAACTTTGGCATGGTAGACACAAGTCATGGTACAGTACAGGACATGTTCTCACTCATCCTCACCAAGAGCATGTAGCGATACAGTTAGTATCATCCTTACCAAGAGCATGTAGAGATACAGTTGGCATCATCCTTACCAAGAGCATGTAGCGATACAGTTGGTATCATCCTTACCAAGAGCATGTAGCGATACAGCTGGTATCATCCTTACCAAGAGCATGTAGAGATACAGTTAGTATCATCCTCACCAAGAGCATGTAGCGATACAGTTAGTATCATCCTTACCAAGAGCATGTAGCGATACAGTTAGTATCATCCTTACCAAGAGCATGTAGAGATACAGTTGGTATCATCCTTACCAAGAGCATGTAGCGATACAGTTAGTATCATCCTTACCAAGAGCATGTAGAGATACAGTTGGTATCATCCTTACCAAGAGCATGTAGCGATACAGTTAGTATCATCCTACCAAGAGCATGTAGAGATACAGTTAGTATCATCCTCACCAAGAGCATGTAGCGATACAGTTAGTATCATCCTTACCAAGAGCATGTAGCGATACAGTTAGTATCATCCTTACCAGGAGCATGTAGCGATACAGTTAGTATCATCCTTACCAAGAGCATGTAGCGATACAGTTAGTATCATCCTTACCAAGAGCATGTAGAGATACAGTTGGTATCATCCTCACCAAGAGCATGTAGCGATACAGTTAGTATCATCCTTACCAAGAGCATGTAGCGATACAGTTAGTATCATCCTCACCAAGAGCATGTAGCGATACAGTTGGTATCATCCTTACCAAGAGCATGTAGAGATACAGTTAGTATCATCCTTACCAGGAGCATGTAGAGATACAGTTGGTATCATCCTTACCAAGATCATGTAGAGATACAGTTAGTATCATCCTACCAAGAGCATGTAGAGATACAGTTGGTATCATCCTTACCAAGAGCATGTAGAGATACAGTTGGTATCATCCTTACCAAGAGCATGTAGAGATACAGTTGGTATCATCCTTACCAAGAGCATGTAGAGATACAGTTAGTATCATCCTTACCAGGAGCATGTAGAGATACAGTTGGTATCAGCCTCACCAAGAGCATGTAGAGATACAGTTAGTATCATCCTTACCAAGAGCATGCAGAGTCCCTTTCAGTCCCTTGTGTTGTCATTCCCACCTCTATGTTCTCTCCCCAAGCCAGGCTGATGGTGGTTTCCTTGGAGCAGCATGCACATGCATATGCAATGAGCTTTGAATTCCCATGCACCTGCTTCCCCCTCCCACTAACTGTCCCCTCCAGGGATGGAGGAAAATTGATACCCCCTGCTCTCCTCACCCCTCCATCATTCCTCGATCTCCACTCCTCCATCCTCCCCTCTAGACCCCCCCTCTCCTCTCTCCCATTTCTCTATCTCCTGCTGTTTAGGTCTGCCAGAGGGAGCTGCTCTGCTTTACTAATATCAGCTGTTAGACTGATGCAACAGTACAGTATTAGTAGGATTTTATCACCATGTTTTACATCAACAAACGACTGAAGCCTGATTACCCTTAAGCTTCTATAAGGGTTAAGGCCCTAAAGGGGTTAAGCTTCTACAACGGTTAAGGTCCTGTAGGGGTTAAGGTCCTATAGGGGTTAAGGTCCTATAGGGGTTAAGGTCCTGTAGGGGTTAAGGTCCTGTAGGGGTTAAGGTCCTGTAGGGGTTAAGGTCCTGTAGGGGTTAAGGTCCTGTAGGTGTTAAGGTCCTATAGGGGTTAAGGTCCTGTAGGGGTTAAGGTCCTGTAGGGGTTAAGGTCCTGTAGGTGTTAAGGTCCTGTAGGGGTTAAGGTCCTATAGGGGTTAAGGTCCTATAGGCGTTAAGGTCCTGTAGGGGTTAAGGTCCTGTAGGGGTTAAGGTCCTATAGGGGTTAAGGTCCTGTAGGGGTTAAGGTCCTGTAGGGGTTAAGGTCCTGTAGGGGTTAAGGTCCTATAGGGGTTAAGGTCCTATAGGGGTTAAGGTTCTATAGGGGTTAAGGTCCTGTAGGCGTTAAGGTCCTGTAGGGGTTAAGGTCCTGTAGGGGTTAAGGTCCTGTAGGGGTTAAGGTCCTATAGGGGTTAAGGTCCTATAGGCGTTAAGGTCCTGTAGGGGTTAAGGTCCTGTAGGGGTTAAGGTCCTGTAGGGGTTAAGGTCCTATAGGGGTTAAGGTCCTATAGGGGTTAAGGTCCTGTAGGGGTTAAGGTCCTGTAGGGGTTAAGGTCCTATAGGGGTTAAAGTCCTGTAGGGGTTAAGGTCCTGTAGGGGTTAAGGTCCTGTAGGTGTTAAGGTCCTGTAGGGGTTAAGGTCCTATAGGGCTGTAGGGGTTAAGGTCCTATAGGCGCTTAAGGTCCTTCCAAACCCCTATAGGACCACCTTCCAAACCCTCATGCAACGTGTCCTCTGTGCCTATTGTGTGCCAACCTGGTATGATGAAGCAGCTCTGTTCCTGATCGTCATATGGACCATTGACCTGTGGTGTGCAAGTGAGACAGGCCATATCTCCTCAGAGAGAAGCTGTTAGCTGAGTGTCTCTTGCTCCCCTCTCTGTCTTTCATCAGCAGGTTTGGCCGTTTTGGAGTCGAGCGTCACTCATTTACAAATGAGTTTGCTTCATAAATCACAGGCTTCCCCAGCTCAGTGTAAGAACTGGCAGCCAGTGAAAAGGATCTCTCTAAGCAACCCCAGCTGCTCAGGGGGCATCTGACCCCCTCCACCCCCCACACACACACCCCTCCACACCCATACAGGCATAGATTAACTAGTCTGAATGGAACCAAGCCCACTGCTGGGGTGTGTTAACTGATTCACTGATGGTTCCGATTTCTCCGCAAATAATGAATTTAGCAAGTAATGAGAATAATGCACAAACTACTTTCCATTACGCAGAGGGCTATTCATGTATTATTTCAATGTTAAAACACGTTCTGTATAAAACATAGTCCAGTTTCTTCCCTAATCTGAGTAATGGTTGTCAGGCAGAGAAGCCAGAAGAGCAGGAGGCTAGGGGGTAAACCCTGCACCAGAAGAGCAGGAGGCTAGGAGGTAAACCCTGCACCAGAAGAGCAGGAGGCTAGGGGGTAAACCCTGCACCAGAAAAGCAGGAGGCTAGGGGGTAAACCCTGCACCAGAAGAACAGGAGGCTAGGGGGTAAACACCACCAGATGAGCAGGAGGCTAGGGGTAAACACCACCAGAAGAACAGGAGGCTAAGGGATAAACCCTGCACCAGAAGAACAGGAGGCTAGGGGGTAAACACCACCAGAAGAACAGGAGGCTAGGGGGTAAACCCTGCACCAGATGAACAGGAGGCTAGGGGGTAAACACCACCAGATGAACAGGAGGCTAGGGGGTAAACACCACCAGATGAACAGGAGGCTAGGGGGTCAACACCACCAGAAGAACAGGATGCTAGGGGGTAAACACCACCAGATGAACAGGAGGCTAGGGGATGAACCCTGCACCAGATGAACAGGAGGCTAGGGGGTAAACCATGCACCAGATGAACAGGAGGCTAGGGGTAAACCCTGCACCAGATGAACAGGAGGCTAGGGGGTAAACCATGCACCAGATGAACAGGAGGCTAGGGGGTAAACCCTGCACCAGATGAACAGGAGGCTAGGGGTTAAACACCACCAGATGAACAGGAGGCTAGGGGGTAAACACCACCAGATTAACAGGAGGCTAGGGAGTAAACACCACCAGATGAGCAGGAGGCTAGGGGGTAAACACCACCAGATGAGCAGGAGGCTAGGGGGTAAACACCACCAGATGAGCAGGAGGCTAGGGGGTAAACACCACCAGATGAACAGGAGGCTAGGGGGTAAACACCACCAGATGAACAGGAGGCTAGGGGGTCAACACCACCAGATGAACAGGAGGCTAGGGGGTAAACACCACCAGATGAACAGGAGGCTAGGGGGTCAACACCACCAGAAGAACAGGATGCTAGGGGGTAAACACCACCAGATGAACAGGAGGCTAGGGGATAAACCCTGCACCAGATGAACAGGAGGCTAGGGGGTAAACACCACCAGATTAACAGGAGGCTAGGGAGTAAACACCACCAGATTAACAGGAGGCTAGGGGGTAAACCCTGCACCAGAAGCGCAGGAGGCTAGGTGGTAAACACCACCAGATGAACAAGAGGCTAGGGGGTAAACACCACCAGATGAACAGGAGGCTAGGGGGTAAACACCACCAGATGAACAAGAGGCTAGGGCTAAACCCTGCACCAGAAGAGCAGGAGGCTAGGGGGTAAACACCACCAGATGAACAGGAGGCTAGGGGGTAAACACCACCAGATGAACAGGAGGCTAGGGGATAAACACCACCAGATGAACAGGAGGCTAGGGGGTAAACACCACCAGATGAACAGGAGGCTAGGGGGTAAACCCTGCACCAGATGAACAGGAGGCTAGGGGATAAACACCACCAGATGAACAGGAGGCTAGGGGGTAAACACCACCAGATGAACAGGAGGCTAGGGGGTAAACACCACCAGATGAACAGGAGGCTAGGGCTAAACCCTGCACCAGAAGAGCAGGAGGCTAGGGGGTAAACACCACCAGATGAACAGGAGGCTAGGGGGTAAACACCACCAGATGAACAGGAGGCTAGGGGATAAACACCACCAGATGAACAGGAGGCTAGGGGGTAAACACCACCAGATGAACAGGAGGCTAGGGGGTAAACCCTGCACCAGATGAACAGGAGGCTAGGGGATAAACACCACCAGATGAACAGGAGGCTAGGGGGTAAACACCACCAGATGAACAGGAGGCTAGGGGGTAAACACCACCAGATGAACAGGAGGCTAGGGGGTAAACACCACCAGATGAACAGGAGGCTAGGGGGTAAACACCACCAGATGAACAGAGGGCTAGGGGGTAAACCCTGCACCAGATGAACAGGAGGCTAGGGGATAAACACCACCAGATGAACAGGAGGCTAGGGGGTAAACCCTGCACCAGATGAACAGGAGGCTAGGGGGTAAACACCACCAGATGAACAGGAGGCTAGGGGATAAACACCACCAGATGAACAGGAGGCTAAGGGGTAAACCCTGCACAGCCTAGAGACGGATCTCAGAGGGCAACACGGTACAAGGAGACAGAGAGATGGAGAGGAGAGATGGAGAGAAGAGAGTAAGGGATATTATGCATGTAGACATAAGGCTCCAGGCTGATGTCTCCATGGGCCACTTTCTGGTAGGTCTTGGCAGCAGTTAATGGGGATCCATAATACATACCAATACAAATATGCATGAAGAGCAGCAGAAGGGAGAGAGGGGAAGAGCAGAGAGAGGGGGTTATGAATGTTCACATAAGACTTCAGGCTGATGAATGAAGAGTAGCAGAGGGGGGAGAGGGGAAGAGCAGAGAGAGGGGGTTATGAATGTTCACATAAGACTTCAGGCTGATGAATGAAGAGCAGCAGAGGGGGGAGAGGGAAGGGAAACTAGAGAAACAGCATTAGGAAGAAAAGCAGATATAGGTAAGATGGAGAAGAGATGTGGAGAAGAGAGATGGAGAAGAGAGATAGAGAGAATAATAAGAGGATGTGAGGAATGCTTCAAGAAAAAGCCTTGGAAGCAAGCCAGTCAGATTTCACTGGGGCTTTTCTCCCTCCTCCCTCTCTCTCTCTCTCTCTCTCCACCCCTCACTCCCCTCTCCTCCCCTCCCCCATGGTTATTGGCAGTGCCAGGATCTTTTGCCAGAGTGCAATGGAAACTCCCTGGTAGTGATCTGCTTGTTTCCTAACTCCTCTGGAAAAGCCACTGTGGATTGCTGTGTTTTCACCCCAGAGGTTGGCTGTGATAGACTGTACACCCCAGAGGTTAGCTGTGATAGACTGTACACCCCAGAGGTTAGCTGTGATAGACTGTACACCCCAGAGGTTGGCTGTGATAGACTGTACACCCCAGAGGTTAGCTGTGATAGACTGTACACCCCAGAGGTTGGCTGTGATAGACTGTACACCCCAGAGGTTAGCTGTGATAGACTGTACACCCCAGAGGTTGGCTGTGATAGACTGTACACCCCAGAGGTTAGCTGTGATAGACTGTACACCCCAGAGGTTAGCGGTGATAGACTGTACACCCCAGAGGTTGGCTGTGATAGACTGTACACCCCAGAGGTTAGCGGTGATAGACTCTATACCCCAGAGGTTGGCTGTGATAGACTGTACACCACAGAGGTTAGCTGTGATAGACTGTACACCCCAGAGGTTGGCTGTGATAGACTGTACACCCCAGAGGTTAGCTGTGATAGACTGTACGCCCCAGAGGTTAGCTGTGAAAGACTCTACACCCCAGAGGTTGGCTGTGATAGACTGTACACCCCAGAGGTTAGCTGTGATAGACTCTACACCCCAGAGGTTGGCTGTGATAGACTGTACACCCCAGAGGTTGGCTGTGATAGACTGTACACCCCAGAGGTTAGCTGTGATAGATTCTACACCCCAGAGGTCCCGCTATGTTGGACTATCTATTCTAGAACCCTGACACTGCTTTTAGCAATTAGGCTAGGCATTCCTAGCTAAACTTTAGCTACCGCTAAACTTTGTTAAAACAAGTCAAAATACATTTCTATTTAATCCTCAGATACCTTAAAATGTATTTAAACTTTAATATTTTTTACGGAAAGAAGTATGTTCAATAGGACAACGATATTAGCAGGTGCGTGTACCCTTCATCGCACACGTATAAACACATTTCCAAGTCTGTGTCCTTATAGTAAAACTCATTGTTCTTACTCATTTTGGAAGAAACAAGCCTGAAACCTTGAACACAGACTACTGACATCCAGTGGAAGCAATAGGAATTGCCAATACGTTCCATTGGAAGAGCATGGGCTCTCAAATTTTTTATATTCCGGTTGGTTTTCTTTGGATTTTCTCCTACCATATCTATTGTGTTATAGTCTCCTACATTGTTTTAACATTTCTATAAACTTCAGAGTGTTTTCTTTCCAATGGTACCAATTATATACATATCCTGGCTTCAGGGCCTGAGCAACAGGCAGTTTACTTTGGGCACGTCAGTCAGGCGGAAATTGAGAAAAATAGACCCTAGTCTGAAGAAGCACCTTGACGTTGTTGTAGCAGTCTCCTGTACTCCATACACCAGCAGATGTCCTACATCAGGTAGAGGATGATGGTGAGTCAGTGTTCGACTCCATGACAGTCAAATCAGATGGTAGATATGGTAGTAATTCACATGGTAAAGTCATTATAGTTGGGACCAGCGCCATATGATTGCTAACTTTGTCCAAACCGCTGAGTGAGCTCCAGGATGGGTGTATGCTGTACTGATGTTAAACTGACCCATTGACTGCAATCAGATGCAGAGGGTAGTGACTGGCTACCAACGTCTTTACCCCGCATCCCAACTCTCATCGTTTCCAGGGCAGAAGGTGGGCAGGGGGGCCGAGTTGTTCTGAAATGGACATGCTGCACCAGACTGACACTCACTCAGAGGTAACAAGCTGCCCTTGACCACCCTCTCTCACACCGCTATACCCCACTCTCCTCCACCCCCCTCCACTCAGGGCCCAGTGGTCCCTCAGTACGGGCAGGAAAACGCTGACACCGGTGGGAGGCTGCTACGGCTGCTCGTTACTGCCGTCCACATTTCAGAGCTGTCAGGAAGGCCAGTGGTGACAGGGGGAAATTGGGCTGACTGCTTTCTGCAGGGTATTCCCACTCTCTCTATCTCTATCACTCTCTGGGCTCTGACCTGATTTATGGGAGAGAGAGAGGCAGCATGGATTCATTATTTGTTTTTTTTAAGCTATTTTTCTTAAAACTGCGTTGTTGGTTAATTACGGGCTGTTAAATTCCTGTTGTATTTGGCGCATGTGACAAATAACATTTGATTTGATGATACAGTTACTAGACCCCACTGACATCTGTAATAGCAGTCATGGAAAGACAGGAAATTATACCAGGACCAGTGGAGATAGTGTTATCGATTGCAGATGGTCTAGTTGGAAATGAGTTGGCCATTTCTTCTCAATAACACAAATGTAACACATCATGAGTGTGTCCCTCCCCTTCACCCCTTCTCTCCCCTTCACCCCTCCTGCCTCCTGCCTCCCCTTCACCCCTCATCTTCCTGTCCCCTCCTGCCTCCCCTTCACTCCTCCTGTCTCCCCTTCACCCCACGTTTCCCCTTCACCCCTCCTACCTCCCGTTCACCCCTCATCTTCCCGTCCCCTCCTGCCCCCCCCCTCCTGCCTCTCCTTCTCCCCTCCTGCCTCTCCATCCCCTTCTTTCTCCCCCCCCTGCCTCCCTTTCCCCCCTCCTGCCTCCCCTTCACCCCTCCTGCCTCCCCTTCACCCCTCCTGCCTCCCCTTCAACCCTCATCTTCCCTTCCCCTCCTGCCTCCCCTTCAACCCTCATCTTCCCTTCCCCTCCTGCCTCCCTTTCCCCCCTCCTGCCTCCCCTTCAACCCTCATCTTCCCTTCCCCTCCTGCCTCCCCTTCAACCCTCATCTACCCTTCCCCTCCTGCCTCCCCTTCAACCCTCCTGCCTCCCCTTCACCCCTCCTATCTCCCCTTCACCCATCATCTCCCCGTCCCCTCCTGCCTCCCCTTCACCCCTCATCTCCCCGTCCCCTCCTGCCTCCCCTTCACCCCTCCTGCCTCCCCTTCACCCCTCCTGCCTCCCCTTTACCCCTCATCTCCCCGTCCCCTCCTGCCTCCCCTTCACCCCTCCTACCTCCCCTTCACCCATCATCTCCCCGTTCCCTCCTGCCTCCCCTTCACCCCTCATCTCCCCGTCCCCTCCTGCCTCCCCTTCACCCCTCCTGCCTCCCCTTCATCCCTCCTGCCTCCCCTTCATCCCTCCTGCCTCCCTTTCACCCCTCCTGCCTCCCCTTCTTCCCTCCTGCCTCCCCTTCACCCCTCCTGCCTCCCCTTCACCCCTCATCTCCCCGTCCCCTCCTGCCTCCCAGGCTGTTGATGCTCGGTTGGCCTGTGGAGAGAGCAGACAGAGGACTCTTCTGTGAGAGGGCTCACCAATGGGGAGTTTATCTGTGATTAGTGCACATTGGATAAACTAATCCTTGAGAAGTAAGCTGCTTCAAGGGGCTCAGTCCCTTCTCCTGGGAGAGAGGGTTCTGGCTGCGCCACACTAATACCCCTATCCCCATCAACACATACACACACACAAAGACACAGGAGGGCGTAAAGAACACATGGGTGACATTTTCACATAAAAAAGTTACAATTAAACAAGGCTTTATGAATACAGTCACACACACACACACACACACACACACACACACACACACACACACACACACACACACACACACACACACACACACACACACAATCTTTGCAGTACCACCTGCTAACCCACATCCATAATGTTACCCTCTCCCCTGCAGCTCATCAGGGATTAGGGAAATTGCCTGGAATGAAATAAATATGTTCTTTGATGGTCCTTTTTTATACACATGGAGGCACATGACAGCTGGAGATTCTCTCTGGAGACAGGAAGAAAGACCAGAGCCATTTTAAAACAGAGAGAAGAATGGTGCTTCCTCTATCCAGCCATTTCACGCTGGTTATTTTAGCTTGTGCTTATGCAATGATGAGATTTCTGCATAGACTAATCTTGATGAGTCATCAGTAGGCCTGCAGAGTTGAATAGATATCTGGTGGTGTGTTATGTCAGAACAGTATAACTCCAAATCCTTTCTACAGATGTTAATGAGCAGAGTCTGCCAACACTGTGCCCACCAGACCACAGCCTTTCCCTCCTCTGACTCTGATTGGATCTCCAGTCTCCAGTCAGAGCTGGAAGTTCTGGAACGTTCTCCTGTGTGTCGTCACACGTGGCCAACACACCTTCTAGACTACCATCTACCCCTTCAACAGCACATGTGGAACCCTGACATTCCCTGGCCTCCGGGTTACATGTGGGCACCGCAACGCCCTGAGAAGCCGTGCCCAGCTGAATGCCAGCTGCCTGATGGAGAGGGTGGAGAAATGACCCGGTGTGTGTGTGGGTGGAGCCGAGAGAACGTCCGTCTGTAATTGTGCCCTACTCATACAGGGTCTAATCCAGCCTCAGTTGATGGTCTGTGAAAGCTGCCCTCCTGTAGAGGGAGGAGGAGGGGAAAGGAGAGGGGGTTTAGGGAGGTAATTGCAGGGTTTAGCAGGGCCCTGCTGTCCTACCGCACAGCGAGCTCAGGTTTAGCGCTGTGGAAACATAATACACACTCTTCCTGCCCCGTGACTTGTGGGTCTTGTGGATGGTTATGGTGGTAGAAGTACTAAGGAACAGAATCCTTCTCTCCATAATCAGGGGATAATTATTTAGGATTCAACGGTCATTTCCTTAAACCCCATGTTTTCAATTCACTTAAATCTGCAGTGAACAGTAGCGTGTGTGAGCCTATCTGTCCCTGCTACAGCAGTGAGTTAGGTGTAGTGGTCCTAGGAGACTGAGAGATGTGGGGGTCAGTGTTGTTATTAGTCTAAATGTCATACAGAGATATAAGCCCCCTGTATAGATCTCCTTAATGTCCTCTCACTCTGTCCTCCAGCACCAGTCGATGCTAGCCTCTCTGCATACATCTTTTAACATCCTGTGCATATTGACTAGTACATAGTGATGGAGATCCCTCCACTCCCTCCAGGCCCACTCACATCGCATCACAGTCATGTCCATTCAGTCACCTCTGACCTTAAAACAGCCCCTGGTCATAAGTTAATTTGATCATAATGAATGCACTATGCTATTGTAATTAGACACAGTGAGAGGGGTAGGGGGGGAGAGGGGTAGAAGGGGAGAGGGGGAGAGGGGGATGGGGGTAGAGGGGGAGAGGGGTGAGGGGGGGAGGGGTAGAAGGGGAGAGGGGGATGGGGGTAGAGGGGGAGAGGGGTAGAAGGGGAGAGGGGGAGAGGGGGATGGGGGGTAGAGGGGTAGAGGGGTAGAAGGGGAGAGGGGTAGTGGGGGAGAGGGGGATGGGGTAGAGGGGAGAGGGGTAGAAGGGGAGAGGGGGATGGGGGTAGAGGGGTAGAGGGGGAGAGGGGTAGAAGGGGAGAGGGGGAGAGGGGGATGGGGGTAGAGGGGTAGAGGGGTAGAAGGGGAGAGGGGTAGTGGGGGAGAGGAGGATGGGGTAGAGGGGTAGAGGGGGAGAGGGGTAGAAGGGGAGAGGGGGATGGGGTAGAGGGGTAGAGGGGGAGAGGGGTAGAAGGGGGAGAGGGGGATGGGGTAGAGGGGGAGAGGGGTAGAGAAGGGGAGAGGGGGATGGGGTAGAGGGGGGATGGGGGTAGAGGGGTAGAGGGCAGCCATTGAACTCTTTAGAATTCCTTCATGGGAAAAAACATTTTACTCTCTGATTTATAGTTATAGAGATGGTTAACTTGACTGGCTGTATCCATGGTATTCTATCATACATTTTAATAAATGTAAAACAAGTCCTTGTGTGTTATAGTATTGGCATTATGTGTTTTGTAAATCACATGTGGTGAAATTGTCCATGGAAATACACTGTACAGCACTGTGAGAAGGACTGTGGAGCCTGCACATGGCAGAGTAGTCAACACAACCTGTCAGTTGAACAGTGTTTGGGACAGACCCTGGTAGTGCTTTCAGAACAACGTCAGTGCAGCCGTACTGTACCTCTTTGAAGGCCAGATGTTTCTACTGACTGCCTCTGTGGCCATGTGATTTCATTACTGTCAACTACAAGGAGGGAGTTAGATTTCTTCTCACACATTGCACTTTTCATCAACTCTGGGATTGTGAATAGGTATTACACAGGAAATGTGATATGTTCCCCATTGTTGGTTTTATTAGCAATCAAAAGTTAATTGTGTCACTCCGAGCTACTGTGCTTCAGTCTGTGCTTGGTCTGGGTGCAGCTACAACAGCTACAATCTCAGCTTTGTTTCAACCACAGTGGAGAGAGACGTTGATCATGTGGAGATGGACTCTGCTTACTTTGGGACATTTGTTGCAACTATGTGCTAATGATCAGCAGCACGGCAGCTGTGTGTGTGTTCCTCTACTTCCCATGCAGTACGGTGTGGCTGGCTACGTCCCACTGTAGAGGAAATGGAAGAGAATGCCTGTCCCATCCAGTGCGGGGGCGTTGTGTTGATGTGGTGAAATGAGGGGTAGAGAGGGGGAAGCGGAGGCGGACTTGGACTCCCCTCCCAGGTCCCAGAGCTCGGTCCAATAACCACAGCCAGACCAGAGTTTCTCCTCTGGGGACACCACTGCCTTGTAGGGAGCAGCGCCAAGCACAGAAACAACAGAGAGCAAAGGGAAGTCATTATCGAGCCGGCCTGCCTCTAGCTTGCCTGGCTGCCTGGCGTTCACCTTGAATTATTATGACCCTGTCCAAAGTAAACGCACACGGAAACTCACCAGAGTTCAATGATTTATAACAGAAAGGGGGGGGAAAGAATTATCAGGGATGACGAATTGTGAAAGTGAGAGATTACATCAAGCAATTTGTTCAGTTCAAAGGATCACGCTTTTCAATGGAGTCCTTGCTGTTTTGGAAATGAAAGACTTCTCATTATTACAGATATTTCAATGTACTGTTCCCATGTTTGATTCCACCCCTGCAGAGTCACCACTTGTTTTCGCACTCAAAGGCATCTTTGAAAATAAATGGCTAATGAGTGTGTTTGGGTGAAGAAAATGTGTTTGTTCTAGATGTTTTGTTCATGTGTTTTATGGAAAAGCAGTGCCTTAGTGTGTATGTGCACAAGTCTGTGTGTTTGCCGGTGCATATGTGTGTAACATGGCAATTAAGGTATTATTGATAGCATATGAAGTTGGAGAGGCATAGCAGGGAGAGATTAATACATTTTACCTGCATCGCTTTGTCCTCTTGTGTGTGTGTGTGTGTGTGTGCTTGTGCTGGTGTATGCGTGCGTGAGTAAAGATTTCCTCTCTCCTATATATGAGCCAAGGCCAATGAGTCCTAGGTTGAAAGAATAATTGATTGTAATCATTTTTCTTTTAGTAAACATTGAAAAACACCAAACAAGGGTTAAATAAAAAAATATATCCTCATCAATCTACACACAATACCTCATCATGTCAATGTAGATGTTTTTGATTTTTGATTTTAGCAAATTTATTAAAAATGAAAACAGATATACCTTATTTACATAAGTATTCAGACCCTTTGCTATGAGACTCGAAATTGAGCTCATGTGCATCCTGTTTCCATTGATCATCCTTGAGATGTTTCTACAACAAGCCTAAGATCACCATGCGCAATGCTAAAAGTCGGCTGGAGTGGTGTAAAGCTTGCAGCCATCGGATTTTGGATCAGTGGAAACGCGTTCTTTGTAGTGATGAATCACGCTTCACCATCTGGCAGTCCGATGGACGAATCTGGGTTTGTATGCCAGGAGAACGCTACCTGCCTGAATGCATAGTGCCAACTGTAAAGTTTGGTGGAGGAGGAATAATGGTCTATAGGGCTATTTTTCATGGTTTGGGCTAGGCCCCTTAGTTCCAGTGAAGGGAAATCTTAGCGCTACAGCATACAATGACATTCTAGATGATTCCGTGTTTCCATCTTTGTGGCAACAGTTTGGGGAAGGCCCTTTCCTGTTTCAGCATGACAATGCCCACACGCACAAAACATGGTCCATACAGAAATGGTTTGTCTAGATTGGTGTGGAAGAACTGGCCTGCACGGAGCCCTGACCTCAACCCCATCAAACACATTTGGGGTGAATTGGAACGGCAACTGCGAGTCAGGCCTAATTGCCCAACATCAGTCCCCAACGTCATTAATGCTCTTTTGGAGGAATGGAAGAAAGTCCCCTCAGCATTGCGCCGACATCTAGCAGGAAGCTGCCCCAGAAGAGTGGAGGCTGTTATAGCAGCAAAGGGTGGGACCAACTCCATATGATTGAGGAATGAGATGTTTGAAGAGCAGGGGTCAACAAACGTTTGGTAATGTAGTGTATTACTGTGCCTCTTCACATTAGCATCTTCTCACTGTGATCCTCTTCTCCTCCGCAGAGAGAACACTCAAGGATACACACTCCACACACACACATAGGCAGAACACACACAAACACAGATAGGGTGTTACAGCCCTCTCCAGTGCTCTAATGGAAGGTTAATCTCTTAATCGCAGTTACTCTTTTGCCTGGCTAACCAAACTCCTTGTTCTGGCTAAACGCTATGCGTTCTTCTCCGCAAGGAGTCTGGATCTGAGTTCCTCCCTGACAATTTCTAGAACACAAACACATTCTAACCCTTCTGATTGGTCCCAGAAACCAATAGGTTGGGCCAGAGTCAGAACACGTGGGTAAAGCGGCATTTTGAAAATTTGTCATTGGCCTTGATACTCTGATTGGTTAGAGATGATCCAATCGCTGATGACTTTATTTTGTACACCCCTCATTTTGACCTCACCAGAAAATACTTTACTCAGTCTGAGATTGAAGTAAGTCGCGAAAGATAGAGCAGCGGAAGAGTTCAGTTTGAGTCATCAGCTAAGTAAACCTTCCCATTGAGAATCTTAAGCTTATGGTCCAGGAGAATATGTCCAACCACAACAACCACAACACCCTGGCCTGAAAGACATTCTCACTAACACAGGGTCCTATCTAAGGCAATTATCTTGGCTCAGCCCAACACAGAAGCTGCCTCCTCACAGCATACCAGTCTGAAGGAGAAGACATGCACCAGTCACAGAACCCCATTCTGAAATCAAATCAAGTGATACAACCCTAACTGTCTAGTGTGCTGACCTGGGAGAGATGAGGCCAGGGTCCCCTCGGCTATTTCCACACAAAATACACTTCTCACCACTAAAATGCAGTCTAGTACTCCTCCTCTTCTCAACACTAAAATACAGTCTAGTACTCCTCCTCTCCTCTTCTCAACACTAAAATACAGTCTAGTATTGATCCTCTTCTCAACACTAAAATGCAACCCCATCAAACACATTTGGGGTGGGTTCTTAGTATTCCTCCTCTTCTCAACACTAAAATACAGTCTATTATTCATCCTAGCCACCTCAGCTCCTCAGTCCCAGAAGAAAGGGGGCATATGAAATTATATTTGGGTTCCCCCCTCACCCTCACCCCTTCCGTTCACCTACCCCCTCTAGTCAGAGAGGTGGCATAATGCCCACCCCAGGGTGACTCCACTGGGAAAAGAGAGGAAAGAGAGTAGAAAAGGAATGAGAGAAAGAAGGAAGAGTGAAAAGAGAGTAGAGAGGGAAGAGAGGAGAGAGGGATGAGAGGAGAGAAGGATGAGAGGAGATAAGAATGAGGGGAGAGGGATGAGAGTAGAGGGGGAAGGGAGGAGAGAGGGATGCGAGGGATGAGATTAGAGGGGGAAGAGAGTAGAGAGGCATGAGAGGAGAGAGGGGAGAGGGATGAGAGTAGTAGGGGAAGAGAGTAGAGAGGGATGAGATGAGAGGGGAATGAGAGGAGAGGGGAATGAGAGGAGAGGGGGAAGAGAGTAGAGAGGGATGAGATGAGAGGGGAATGAGAGGGGAGGGGAATGAGAGGAGAGGGGAATGAGAGGAGAGGGGGAAGAGAGTAGAGAGGGATGAGATGAGAGGGGAATGAGAGGAGAGGGGGAAGGAGTAGAGAGGGATGAGAGAAGAGGGGGATGAGATGAGAGGGGGAAGGAGTAGTGAAATAGATGAATAATACATGTTAGAGTGTTTGTGAACCATCTGTGTTTGTGCCAGGGTTCCTGAGGTTGTGGTGGGGGGCTCCGATGCCCCAGGGTCAGAGTTCACAGCGCTGGCGTGTCAGGGGTGCCAGAGCAGCCGCAGCAAAACAAAGAACTCCCTGATGTCCCTTTGATCCAGATTAGCCCTACAGGGCGAGGCCTGAACTCCTCCACGTTCTTACCATTGTTGACTTGTAGTGTCTCATCTTTCTCTCTTCTCCAGCCCTCCCTAAGCAACACAATCTGATGAGTGGCACAACACAGTACCCTGCCCTGTATTTCTTGATTGATTGATAGCAGAGGCTGGTTTGAACCTTGTTCAAAGGCAGGGTTCATTGACGAGGTAGTGATTTTCTTTGTGAGTCTCACGATGGGTTGTTGTTCTGGTATGGAGTAGTGCGTATGGGTGATGCAAGGTGAGTACAGTCGTGACCAAAAGTTTTGAGAATGACACAAATACGAATATCCACAAAGTTTGCTGCTTCAGTGTCTTTAGATATTTTTGTCAGATGTCACTATGGAATGCTGAAATATAATTACAAGCATTTCATAAGTGTCAAAGGCTTGTATTGACAATTACATGAAGTTGATGCAAAGAGTCAATATTTGCAGTGTTGACCCTTCTTTTTCAAGACCTCTGCAATCCGCCCTGGCATGCTGTCAATTAACTTCTGGTCCACATCCTGACTGATGGCAGCCCATTCTTGCATAATCAATGCTTGGAGTTTATCAAAATTGGTGGGTTTTTGTTTGTCCACCCGCCTCTTGAAGATTGACCACAAGTTCTCAATGGGATTTAAGGTCTGGGGAGTTTCTTGGCCATTGCCCCAAAATATCGATGTTTTGTTCCCCGAGCCACTTAATTATCACTTTTGCCTTATGGCATGGTGCTCCATCATGCTGGAAAATGCATTGTTCATCACCAAACTGTTCCTGGATGGTTGGGAGAAGTTGCTCTCGGAGGATGTGTCGGTACCATTCTTTATTAATGGATGTGTTCTTAGGCAAAATTGTGAGTGAGCCCACTCCCTTGGCTGAGAAGCAACCCCACACAGGAATGGTCTCAGGATGCTTTACTGTTGCCATGGCACAGGACTGATGGTAGTGCTCACCTTGTCTTCTCCGGACAAGCTTTTTTCCAGATGCCCCAATCAATCTGAAAGGGGATTCATCAGAGAAAATGACTTTGCCCCAGTCCTCAGCAGTCCAATCCCTGTACCTTTTGCAGAATATCTGTCCCTGATGTTTTTCCTGGAGAGAAGTGGCTTCTTTGCTGCCATTCTTGATACCAGGCCATCTTCCAAAAGTCTTTGCCTCACTGTGCGTGCAGATGCACTCACACCTGCCTGCTGCCATTCCTGAGCAAGCAGTGTACTGGTGGTGCCCCGATCCCGCAGCTGAATCAACTTTAGGAGACGGACCTGGCACTTGCTGGACTTTCTTGGGTGCCCTGAAGCCTTTTTCACAACAACTGAACCACTCTACTTGAAGTTCTTGATGATTCGATAAATGGTTGATTTAGGTGCAATCTTACTGGCATCAATATCCTCGTCTGTGAAGCCCTTTTTGGTCAAAGCAATGATGACGGCACGTGTTTCCTTGCAGGTAACCATGGTTGACAGAGGAAGAACAATGATTCCAAGCACCACCCCCTTTTGAAGCTTCCAGTCTGTTATTCGAACTCGTGTTATTTAATTTTCATGAAATCAATATAGTATAGTGCAATATAGCAAAACACAGCTTAGCTTGTTGTTAATCCACCTGGCATGTCAGATTTCTAAAAAGCTTTACAGCTAAAGCAAACCAAGCGTTTATGTAAGGACATCTCTCTCAGCAGACAAAACATTACAAACAGCTAGCAGCCAAGTAGATTGGTCACGAAAGTCAGAAAAGCAATAAAATGAATCGCTTACCTTTGATGATCTTCGGATGATCTTCGGATGCACTCACAAGACTCCCAGTTACACAATAAATGTTCCTTTTGTTCCATAACGATTATTTTTATATCCAAAATACCCCCATTTGGTTGGCGCGTTATGTTCAGTAATCCACAGGCTCGAGAGGTCATGACGGGGCAGACGAAAATTCCAAATAGTATCAAACCCTCAGGTTGTTTGTACAAAAAAATAATCGATAACATTTCAACCGGACCGTAGCTTATTCAATAGGAGAGAGAGAGAAAATGTCTGCTCCAAGCTGTTGGCGCATGCAAAACTCTGCGGGCACTCAGCCATCCACTGACGCGATGTGATCGTTTTCGCTCATTTTTCAGACTAAAAGGCTGAAACTATGTCTAAAGACTGTTCACACCATGTGGAAGCCATAGGGAAAGGAATCTGGTTGATATCCCTTTAAATGGAGGGAAGGCAGGCAATGGAACAGAGAGCTTTCAAAATAAGAGGCACGTCCGAGTTGGATTTTCCTCAGGTTTTCACCTGCAATATCAGTTCTGTTATACTCACAGACAATATTTGGACAGTTTTGGAAACTTTAGAGTGTTTTCTATCCTAATCTGACAATTATATGCATATTCTAGCTTCTGGGCTTGAGAAATAGGCAGTTTAATTTGGGTATGTTTTTCATCCAAACATCAAAATACTGCCTCCTACACTCCTACACTCAACAGGTTAACGAGAGAATCACTGACATGATATCAGCTGGTCCTTTTGTGGCAGGGCTGAAATGTAGTGGAAATGTTTTGGGGGGATTCAGTTCATTTGCATGCAAAGAGGGACTTTGCAATTAATTACCATTCATCTGATCACTCTTCATAACATTCTGGAGAATATGCAAATTGCCATCATACAAACTGAGGCAGCAGACTTTGTGAAATTAATATTAGTGTCATTCTCAAACCCCCTGGCCACGACAGTGGCCAAAAGTCAAATCTCAGTCCACACAATAACAAGCCCGCTTTCCTCCAATAATTGGCCTATTGTAGCATAGAGGGTGAGGGGAAACTTGTGGCCTGTAAAGCCAAAGGTTTAATCATGTTTTACATTTCAAATCACCGTACAGTGGAGCCTCTCTGTGTCATCTGGACTTGTGTGAGCTTGAGACAGTACACTGGACAATAGAGAGCATAATGAGTCCTGGCTAGAATTCATTCCCTCTGATCTGAAGAGGAGCTTTGAATGTGTGCTCTGCTGCCTCTCTACAGACACTGCTTTTATGTAGCAATCAGGCCTGGCTAATGGAGAGAAATTTCAGTGCAAAGAGGGATAATATAGGTTACAATAGGTTATCACTGCTTCAGCTGCCGTTTCACCTCGGGGATGCAGACGTTATGCTCGCACTTATGAAGTATCTCCTTGCTGAATGCCTGTGACATTTTTAGGGCATTGAGAGCCATCTCATTTGCATATTCAAAACGTTAAGCACAAATGTATCTTTGCCTACTTTTTTATTTCCTATTGTGTAATTAACATCCTTCCCAGGGAGAGAGATAACAACCTCACTCCTAGCTGTGTGATTATGTTGTAAAGTAGTGGTGTGACGCTCTGAGTCGGTGTGATTATGTGATAATGTAGTGGTGTGATGATCTGAGTCAGAGTCAGTCAACCGAAATGTTGCTGGATCGAATCCCAGAGCTGACAAGGTAAAACATATGTCGTTCTGCCCCTGAACAAGGCAGTTAACCTACTGTTCCCCGGTAGGCCGTCATTGTAAATAAGAATTTGTTCTTAACTGACTTGCCTAGTTAAATAAAGGTTAAACATTTTTTTTAAAGCAATGTGATTAAGTTGTAATGTAGTGGTGTGATGCTTTGTCAATCAGCATAATAAGACAGAAATGGCCTGCTCTTAACTCTCAGCAGGTATTATTTAGTCAGACACACATTAGTCACAGAGGACCTATAACACATCACCAACAACTAGACCTCACATTATTCACATAGCACCTATAACACATCACCAACAACTAGACCTCACATTATTCACATAGCACCTATAACACATCACCAACAACTAGACCTCACATTATTCACATAGCACCTATAACACATCACCAACAACTAGACCTCACATTATTCACATAGCACCTATAACACATCACCAACAACTAGACCTCACATTATTCACATAGGGCCTATGACACATCACCAACAACTAGACCTCACATTATTCACATACGGCCTATAACACATCACCAACAACTAGACCTCACATTATTCACATAGCACCTATAACACATCACCAACAACTAGACCTCACATTATTCACATAGGGCCTATGACACATCACCAACAACTAGACCTCACATTATTCACATAGCACCTATAACACATCACCAACAACTAGACCTCACATTATTCACATAGGGCCTATAACACATCACCAACAACTAGAACCCAATGGAATGGAAACACAGGTATATCAAGGTATGACGTGAGCAGAAAGATGATCAAACCAATGATTTTGTATTTTTATAACCTGCCAAGCGAGAAGAAGTGGCCGGTAGGCTGACTGTTATTTCGTTGTTTTCCATTAAAGATGCTCAAACTAGTTGGAAGGCTACGTGGCAGGACAGGCTCCATTATGGAGCAGCACACCTCAGGCTAGCACCCTGCAGACACCTCAGGCTAGCACCCTGCAGACACCTCAGGCTAGCACCCTGCAGACACCTCAGGCTAGCACCCTGCAGACACCTCAGGCTAGCACCCTGCAGACACCTCAGGCTAGCACCCTGCAGACACCTCAGGCTAGCACCCTGCAGACACCTCAGCCCCAGCCTCCCCTCTCTCCTTTAACAAGTGGATGTCAGTCCACGGGAATTTAAATAGTTTTCCTTGGTCTCAGACAATGGAATGATAATGGATGATGGAGATCAGCCAGGCATGCTGGAGGGAGGGGAAAGAAAATTGTCAAGGTTGGGAGAGTGAATTTCCTGGGGTCAGAGTTCAAGGGATTAAGCAGCTGTCAGAGGAGAGAATGGAGGGGTGGAGGAGAAGGAGGGCAGGTTGACATTGGATGGGGAATGTGATAGAGGGTCTCAGACAGGGCTCTCCCTCTAGCCCCAGGTCACTGTTGGGTCTGTTTAGACCCTCCTGAAATGCAATGCTCGTTGCTGCTGTCTGACCCCTTACAGGGATGAACTGTGGTGTCTGGTTTTCAACATAAGAACAGAAACCTTCCAACCCTGTTGCTAAACCTCTTCTATGTTGTGTTCTCTTTTCTTCCATGTGTCCTCCTGAACACTCCTGGTGTCCGATACCCCCCTCTTCAATGATTACCTTGATTACTGCAGGTAAGTGTGGTCAACCCCTCTATCACAAACAGACACAATCACACACAACTGATTTTTCACAGTTCGTACACCGTTAACTACAGTTTCATACATACACATTAAGATGTATGTTAATTGAGACAGACATAGGGGGGACAGGGCAAGGCCAACTAAAGAGAGAGCATTGAGCTTAGTGAGCTAATGCTTTTAACAGGATTTCCTACAGAAGTACTTAGCTCCCAAAAACACATTGAAACGTAAAGCCTGCCCAATCATCCAAGCCTGAGCAGTTTATATTTGTTCTAAGGACCAGTCGGTGTGTGTTTAAGGCCTGCTGGGAGGGAGAGAGCAGGCAGGAGAAGAGCAGCTTCATTTTCCTAAATTAAAACTGTGTGGTAGATATTGGAGCGGATGTGGGCTAAGGTTGCTTGACACCATGCACTTGTTGTACGAGTGTGTGTGTGTGTGTGTGTGTGTGTGTGTGTGTGTGTGTGTGTGTGTGTGTGTGTGTGTGTGTGTGTGTGTGTGTGTGTGTGTGTGTGTGTGTGTGTGCATGGTATGGGATACGTGGCACCAGATGGGCCCCTGGGGTGAGCAACAGCTGTAGGAGTTGATGTGGCCCAGCACAGAGCTGCACCACAGCACCCCTCTCCCACTCAGCTCAACCAGGGGGCTGTGGAAATGGAAGCCCTGGGGCCGTTAAACTGTCATCCATTGCCCCTTCTACCACCCCCTCACACACCTCACAGCCTGCTCTGCCCATATCTATAATCCCCAAGAGGCCATGGGCACGGTCACCGCCCGGTACAGACCCATAAAACACCCATCAGCCCCTCAGAGCAAGGAGTTCATCTCCTACACACACACTGGGTTTATTCCATTTATTGAGAAGAGGGAAGGGGAGGGGAGAGGAGAGGAGAGGAGAGAGGAGAGGAGAGGAGAGGAGAGGAGAGGAGAGGAGAGGAGAGGAAGAGGAGAGGAGAGGAGAGAGGAGAGGAGAGGAGAGGAGAGGAGAGGAGAGGAGAGGAGAGAGAGGAGAGGAGAGGAGAGGAGAGGAGAGGAGAGGAGAGGAGAGGAGAGGAGAGGAGAGGAGAGGACCCGCTTGTTTGATTATTTGGGTGCATGCAAACTGGGCCAGCTGTTGTAGCTGTTAACACATTGTTTTATGTTGGTATCTCTCTCAAACACAGTGCTTACATTGTGACTTCATTCCTTCAGGCTCTGTTCTTTTCAGTCTCCACATGTTTGGATCACACTCCTCTCTCTTTTTCGGTCTCTCTCGTTCTGTCATTCCCTCGTTCTCTTGTTCTCTCTCTCTCTCTCTCTCTCTCTCTCTCTCTCTCTCTCTCTCTCTCTCTCTGTCTCTCTCTCTCTCTCTCTCTCTCTCTCTCTCTCTCTGATGGGATGGGAGAGAGAGAGACTACTTGAGAAACTCCACTTCAGTCCTCCATATCACCCTGAGTGTGGAACAGTGACTACATATCTCTCTCTGTGGTACCATAGTAGGAGCAACAAAGTCTCCTGGTCCTCCATATGGGCTGTGTGTAGAGGCTGTGTGTACTGGTCTGGTCATGAGACTGCTGATTTATATAGGATCGTCTGCTCTAGCGTGACATGTTCATTGTTGCCAGGACAGGACAGGTGGTATTAGTTCCTAGGCTGAAGATTAAAAGGAAGTCAAACAACATTTTGTTTCTGAGACAAGATATTGTTGTAAGTGTTATAGTAGAGACACATAGTTATTTAGTATGTCTGTCCCTACAGAGCATTTTATTGTCAGACCAGTGGGTAGTGTGTGTGTGTTGTTTGGGTGCATTTGTGTGTGTGACGGAGGAGGCATTTGTTGAATGTCTCTAAAAAGGCACCAATGTGTTGAACAAAGGGTTCAGCAGTACAGAAGCGTCCCCAGAGAGACATCTCAAAGGGCCTAAAGTGAAGAAACATATGTGTGCCTGTCCCTCCCTCCCTCCCTCCCTCCCTCCCTCCCTCCCTCCCTCCCTCCCTCCCTCCCCTCCCTCCCTCCCTCCCTCCCTCCCTCCCTCCCTCCCTCCCTCCCTCACCCCCTCCTTTGCCTCCCTCCCTCACCCCCTCCTTGCCTCCCTCCCTCCCTGCCTATTTGGGTGTTGTTTATTTAATCTTTATTTAATTAGGCAAGTCAGTAAAGAACGCATTCTTATTTTCAATGACAGCCTATGAACGGTGGGTTAACTGCCTTGTTCAGGGGCAGAACAACATCTTTTTACCTTGTCAGCTCAGGGTTAGGCTACTGCAAAGGAACACTTGTTCTCAATGAGCTCCCCCAGTGTTTGTTTTACCTGTGGTTAACAAAGCTACACACAGACATGTGACGGCCTGGAAAACAAGTGTTTTTACAGGAGCAACACGCCACATCATTCCTACACGCCTCATCATTCCTACACGCCACATCATTCCTACACGCCTCATCATTCCTACACGCCTCATCATTCCTACACGCCACATCATTCCTACACGCCTCATCATTCCTACACGCCACATCATTCCTACACGCCTCATCATTCCTACACGCCACATCATTCCTACACGCCACATCATTCCTACACGCCTCATCATTCCTACATGCCACATCATTCCTACACGCCTCATCATTCCTACACGCCTCATCATTCCTACACGCCACATCATTCCTACACGCCTCATCATTCCTACACGCCACATCATTCCTACACGCCTCATCATTCCTACACGCCACATCATTCCTACACGCCACATCATTCCTACACGCCTCATCATTCCTACACGCCACATCATTCCTACACGCCTCATCATTCCTACATGCCACATCATTTCTACTGCAGCGGCCATATTGCCTTAGTGAAAGAAACAGATGCGAGAGAAAATATATTGGATTATTTTATGAGCTAACTGCTTTTGGACCTACAATAATGGAGTTACCTCAAAACAATCTGAACCGCAAACAGCTTCTGCTAATAAAGGAACCAATCAAATGAAAAAAATGTATCTTCTTGCCTATATGGTCCTCCGAGCCAATCAGATGGCAGGTAGCTGATACAATTGTCAGGTACATTGAGGAAAGAGAAAGAAGTGGAAAGTGAGACTGGTCAGTACCATCCTCCTCCTGGTTCTTCTCCTCCTCTCCATTCTGCTCAGTGCCTGAGGACTAGCAATCTGAGATGAAATGGAGAGTAGCTCTGACACACATTCACCCTGCTTGTCATTTCCCCCAACCGTTTCAGACTTTACTAGTGGAATAAAATGGAAAAACCTTCCGAAAGTGCTTTTGAAATCCCCAGGCTGAAACATCACCTCCGATTCCTCTACTAACCTGTCTCCAACACAGACGTGATGGAGAGAGAGAGAGAGGAGGAGAGTGTCTGTGAGTGTGTGAAAAAGACATGTTGTTATCTCCCTCACCTTACCGAAGGGAAACTATTCTGTGACCCTGTCGGGGCCAAGCAGAGGACTCTGGTCAAAAGAGATCTAGGGGTGACTAGTGTGTCTCTCTGAGGCAATACCCACAGCCTCTGTAGTGTCTGGTGAAAGACAAAGCCACAGGCTTAGTGGAGGCAGGCTGCAACACACAACGCAGCCAGAGAAATTCCTCACATTGTTGCCAGTGCCTGTAAGCGGTAATTGTTTATTTGAATATTTCGGTACCTTACAGATTCACAATGTCGAAAACAAACAGCGATGAGCAAGCAGCTCTTTGAGATAGATTGAGTAATGAATGGAGGAGAAAATCCCCTAGAGCTCAGAGCTCTCTCTCGTTCTGCACGTACACACACACACACTCACACACACACACACACACACACACACACACACACACACACACACACACACACACACACACACACACACACACACACACACACACACACACACACACACACACACACACACACAGCTCCGGATGCCTGCAGGGTAGAGGAGGATGCCACCACCCTTACCTTGGTATTCAACACGCTCCTCTCCTCCAGACTGAGCCCTGTAGCTGCTGTTAGTGAACTCTAACCTCTGTGTGGGAGTATCCCTTTTCCCAGACGAGTTAAAGTGGAGTAGCTTGGCGAAGATAAACAGTTATGCTCCTGCAATTAATGCATCATTGTGGTAGTTAACAACTACAGCCATTCCAACGTTCATTGCTATCTGTTCATTTCCTTCCTGATGTCTGACTACTGGTAAATGACTCTGTCCTGACAGTCATGTCCATGTGGACTGAATCTCTCTGTTTCTGTTATTAAACACATCAAAGACTATTTGCTGGTCAAACAGGCAGTCTGTTCAGTGGGAGTTCAGTGGGAGTTCAGTGGGAGTTCAGTGGGAGTTGTTTTATCTGGCCCGCAGCTCTCTTCTAGCTAATGCCCCGTGTCTCACTTCCCTTCTGCTGAAATTTCTAAAACAAGGTGTCTGCATTTCTTCTCTGATGGCAGTTTGGGAGTGTTATTATTGCTGTTTTATTGCTTTCTCCTGTTAACGAAGCGGAATGTAAGACAAGCCAATTACCAGCCTGGCCATCAGGCAGCATCTCCCCAGCAGCGTTTTACACAACCCAGGATTATTATTGTTCATTAGGTTATGGACAGATTCTGCACAGCTAATGAGTAAAAAGCATCCCAGAAACCTCTTTGACCAACAGGACCACAATTAATTGAATTAGAACATATTGCCTAATAATGTGAATGCATGGTGGGATGCGTTTATAATTACAGAGACTCTCAGAAACAGTGGAGTTTGACAGAACCCTGAAATAGAGGTCTGTGTGTGTGTGTGTGTGTGTGTGTGTGTGTGTGTGGTGGAACAGCGGTGAGGGGACAGCTGACACTCAGCCTGGCCCACTATCCTCTCTGACACTCAACCTGGCCCACTACCCTCTCTGACACTCAGCCTGGCCCACTACCCTCTCTGACACTCAGCCTGGCCCACTACCCTCTCTGACACTCAGCCTGGCCCACTATCCTCCCTGACACTCAGCCTGGCCCACTACCCTCTCTGACACTCAGCCTGGCCCACTATCCTCTCTGACACTCAGCCTGGCCCACTACCCTCTCTGACACAGCCTGGCCCACTATCCTCTCTGACACTCAGCCTGGCCCACTACCCTCTCTGACACTCAGCCTGGCCCACAACCCTCTCTGACACTCAACCTGGCCCACTACCCTCCCTGACACTCAACCTGGCCCACTACCCTCTCTGACACTCAGCCTGGCCCACTATCCTCTCTGACACTCAGCCTGGCCCACTACCCTCTCTGACACTCAGCCTGGCCCACTTTTCCTTCACTGTTTTCAGTTACTGACTTTCTATCATTGCCCTTTTTCTTTCTGTCAGTCTTTCCATCTGTCTATAGTTATCTCTCTTTATTTCTCTGTTCGTCTTAATTCTTCTGCCTTTTCCTCTCTCTCTTTGAATATACAGTGGTAATCTATGGAGAGAGTCCAATGCTGTTTGATCCAGTAGCAGTCCAAGATGGCGTAGCAGTTCAGATGTCTTTTTGTCTTGTTGTGTCCCGTGTATATATCTTTTTTCTCTCCTTTTAATTATTTTTAACCTCAATTTCAATATACTCTCCTGCAACCCGCTATTTTCTATACTTTAGAACCGGAACCCCCAACAGAAGCTAGCCAGCTAACTAGCTACTAGCTAGTAGTCAGTTAGCCACTGCTAGCGGTCACCAGCTAACCTTAGTCCGGTCAACTCCTGCCAGTCTGCTCAGCGCGATTCAACCCAGAGCATACCGGACAGCTTTTTCTCCACATCTCCAGATTCCTACCGCAAGCTCTGAACCTTTTCACCTGGAACATCGCAGCTACCTAGCTGCTATCCGAGTGGCTACCCCTGGCTAACGTCTCTGTCCCGAAGCACCAGTTAGCATGGAATCTAGCCTCGTGCTAGGCCCATCTCCCGACTAGCTGAAGAGGTCCACAATACATATTTTACCAATTGGCCTGGACCCCTTTTACTGCCGACACAGAGCCCCACCGATCCATCACGACTGGTCTACCGACATAATCCGCCCAAGGGGGTTTCAACAGGCTCCTCCTTCGCGATGTCCCCTGAAGGCCCATCTGCTAGCCTGCTAGCTGCCGCCTGCTAGCTGTCCTGAGCATATCGGACTGTTAGCTGAAGAGGTCCATCAGCCAATTTCTTTGGCTACAATACCTATTTTGCCAATTGGCCCGGACCCTTTTACTGCCTACACAGAGCCCTGTCGATCCAGCACAACTGGTCTGCAGACCTAACCGTCCGAGGGGGCTACAACATACTTTTTAGTCGCGAAATTCACCTAAGACGTTTCTGTTAGCCTGCTATCCCCGGCCCGCTAGCTGTCTGAATCGCCATGTCACCAGCTCGCCTAGCTACCCAATGATCCCTATGATCACTAGGCTACGCATGCCTCTCCCTAATGTCAATATGCCTTGTCCATTGGTGTTTTGGTTAGTGATCATTGTCTTATTTCACTGTAGAGCCTCCAGCCCTGCTCAATATGCCTTAGCTAACCCTTTTGTTCCACCTCCCACACATACGGTGACCTCACCTGGTTTAAATGATGTCTCTAGAGAGGTTCATTCATGCCCTGCAGTACCTAGCTCCACTCCTACTCCCCAGGTGCTCTCATTTGTTGACTTCTGTAACCGTAAAAGCCTTGGTTTCATGCATATTAACATTAGAAGCCTCCTCCCTAAGTTTGTTATATTCACTGCCTTAGCACACTCTTTTAACCCGGATGTCCTAGCCATGTCTGAATCCTGGCTTAGGAAGGCCACCAAAAATTCCATCCCTAACTATAACTTTTTCAGACAAGATAGAACTACCAAAGGGGTTAGAGTTGCAATCTACTGCAGAGATAGCCTGCAGAGTTCTGTCTTACTATCCAGGTCTGTGCCCAAATAGTTTGAGCTTCTACTTCTAAAAATCCACCTTTCCAGAAACAAGTCTCTCACCGTTGCTGCTTGTTATAGACCACTTCCTGTCCCCAGCTGTGCCCTGGACAACATATGTGAATTGATTGCCCCCCATCTATCTTTAAAGCTCGTACTGTTAGGGGAGATAAACTGGGACATGCTTAACACCCCGGCCGTCCTACAATCTAAGCTTGATGCCCACAATCTCACACAAATTATCAATGAACCTACCAGGTACAACCCCGAATCCGTAAACACGGGCACCCTCATAGATATCATCCTGACGAACCTGCCCTCTAAATACACCTCTGCTGTCTTCAACCAGGATCTCAGCGGTCACTGCCTCATTCCCTGCGTCCGTAATGGGTCTGCGGTCAAAAGACCACCCCTCATCACTGTCAAACGCTCCCTAAAACACTTCAGCAAGCAGGCCTTTCTAATGGACCTGGCACGGGTATCCTGGAAAGATGTTGACCTCATTCCGTCAGTAGAGGATGCCTGCTCATTCTTTAAAAGTGTTTTCCTTACCATCTTAAATAAACATGCCCCATTCAAATCATTTAGAACCAGGAACAGATATAGCCCTTGGTTCACTCCAGACTTGACTGCCCTTGACCAGCACAAAAACATCCTGTGGTGTACTGCATTAGTATCGCATAGCCCCCACAACATGCTACTTTTCAGGGAAGTTAGGAACCAATATACACAGGCAGTTAGGAAAGCAAAGGCTAGCTTTTTCAAACAGAAATGTGCATCCTGTAGCACAAACTCCAAAAAGTTATTGGACACTATAGAGTCCATGGAGAATAAGAGCACCTCCTCCCAGCTGCCCACTGCACTGAGGCTAGGAGACACTGTCACCACCAATAAATCCACGATAATCAAGAATTTCAAAAAACATTTTTCTACAGCTGGCCATGCTTTCCACCTGGCTACCTCTCCCCCATAAACAGCCCTGCACCCCCCCAGCAACTTGCCCAAGCCTCCGCCATTTCTCCTTCACCAAAAATCCAGATAGCTGATATTCTGAAAGAGTTACAAAATCTGGACCCCGACTAATCAGGTGGGCTAGACAATCTGGACTCTCTCTTTCCAAAATTATCCAACACATGTTGCAACCCCTATTACCAGTCTGTTCAACCTCTCTTTCGTATTGTCCGAGATTCCTAAAGATTGGAAAGCTGCCGCGGTCATCCCCCTCTTCAAAGGGGGTGACACTCTAGACCCAAACTGTTATAGACCTATATCCATCCTTCCCTGCCTCTCTAAAGTCTTCGAAAGCCAAGTTAAATAAACAGATCATTGACCATTTCGAATCCCACCGTATCTTCTCTGCTATGCAATCCGGTTTCCGAGCTGGTCACGGGTGCATCTCAGCCACACTCAAGGTACTGAACGATAGTTTTAGAGAGAGAGGGTCCAGATTGTCTAGCCCATCTGATTTGTACGGGTGCAGGTTTTGCAGCTCTTTCAGAACTTCTGCAATCTGGTTTTGGGTGAAGGAAAAGCTGAGGAGGTTCGGGCAAGTAGCTGCTTGGGGGGCGGAGTTGTTGGACGGGGCTGGGGTAGCCAGGAGGAAAGCATGGCCAGTCGTAGAGAAGTGCTTATTGAAATTTTAGATTATCATGGATTTATCGGTGGTGACTGTGTTACCTAGCCTCAGTTCAGTGAGCAGCTGAGAGGAGGTGCTCTTGTTCTCCATGGATTTTACAGTGTCCCAAAACTTGCACATTCATCTTCTGCACATCCATCACACTAGTGTTTAACTGCTAAATTGTAATTACTTCGCCATTACGGCCTATTTATTGCCTTACCTCATTTGCACACACTGTATATAGATTTTTTTTCTATTGTGTTATTGACTGAACGTTTGTTTATCCCATGTGTAACTCTGTGTTGTTTGTGTCGCACTGCTTTGCTTCATCATAGCCAGGTCGCAGTTGTAAATGGGAATGTGTTCTCAACTGGCCTACCTGGTTAAATAAAGGTGAAATAAATAAAAAAATCTGTCCCTAGCAGTCTGAGTCTAGTGGGGACTAACTGCTCATCACTCAAACACAGTGCAGTGACCTGGATGGGCCTGTCATAGACATCCAGCCAGACACATAGAAACCTTGATCCTGGCTAGTGTCTCCCAAGATACCCCCACTCAGACGCTCACAGTCACACACACACACACAAACAAGCACCAATATTATGTTATCTATCCATTCACTCACACAGGCATTGCAGCCTCTACTCACGCACTTACACACGCACGAACATACATACACACACACACACACACATGCACACACACACACCATCACTTCCACCACACTCACACCCTGATTGAACAAAACAGGGGGAGGCGAGAGTCATTTCTGAAATAAATGGAGAGACTATTAAGTCCCCTTGAGACGACAGTATTTAGCACTGTCACAGGGGACTGCCGGGGAAGACCAGGAGGCTCAGGGTGAAAATGGACCCATCTAACCTCCATCATTACTCATCCTGATGACTGCTGAAAGGAGGAGGGGGGGCTAGAGGGAGAAGGGGAAGGGGGAGTATTGGGAAGCCAGAATGGGCTTCCTGCTATGATGGATGGAACATGTTGAAAGAGGAAGGCAGGATTGGCTACTGTGGAGGGGGAGCAAGGGAACGTAAGAAGGCGGAGTGGATGAAATTATCCATCATTAGGGAAAATGAATTAGTCTGATTGAGGCGGGCTGGAGAAAGAGAGGAGGAAAAGTTTAGAGAAGGTGAAGCAGGGATGGAGAGACAGAGAGAGAAAGAGAGCCATGAGCATGGATGGGTAAAGGTGAGGATTTGGTAAAAAGAAGATTTAAACCTGCTAGCAGATGGGGATGTTAACTAATCACCCAGCATTGGAGAAAGACGGGAGAAATGGGCTAAATGTTGCCTTCAAAGTGCCCTGCTGTCTGTCCCCTGTGTGCTGGGTGGTGGGTGTTATGGAGGATTATGAGTTTGGCCAGGCGGGCTGGGGTTAAGATGAATGGCTGATCTTTTTAGGATCCAAGATGGTCATTATCGTTCTCACATGGGCCCGCTTGAAGAAAAAAAACAAAGCCTTTTTGGTTCACACGGGTTTGTTTTCCATCTCGTTTCTCCTATGTCCCTTTGTTTTGTCAGTAAACACAGAGCTACTTTATGTCTCCTCCAGGAGGGTGGTGCTGAGGCCTGTCCACAGGACCAGTAGCTCCCTCTCTACTTTATGTCTCCTCCAGGAGGGTGATGGTGCTGAGGCCTGTCCACAGGACCAGTAGCTCTCTCTCTACTTTGTCTCCTCCACGAGGGTGATGGTGATGAGGCCTGTCCATAGGACCAGTAGCTCCCTCTCTACGTTATGTCTCCTCCAGGAGGGTGATGGTGATGAGGCCTGTCCGCAGGACCAGTAGCTCCCTCTCTACTTTATGTCTCCTCCAGGAGGGTGATGGTGCTGAGGCCTGTCCACAGGACCAGTAGCTCTCTCTCTATTTTATGTCTCCTCCAGGAGGGTGATGGTGATGAGGCCTGTCCACAGGACCAGTAGCTCCCTCTCTACTTTATGTCTCCTCCAGGAGGGTGATGGTGATGAGGCCTGTCCACAGGACCAGTAGCTCTCTCTCTACTTTATGTATCCTCCAGGAGGGTGATGGTGCTGAAGCCTGTCCACAGGACCAGTAGCTCTCTCTCTACTTTATGTATCCTCCAGGAAGGTGATGGTGCTGAAGCCTGTCCACAGGACCAGTAGCTCTCTCTCTACTTTATGTCTCCTCCAGGAAGGTGATGGTGCTGAAGCCTGTCCACAGGACCAGTAGCTCTCTCTCTACTTTATGTCTCCTCCAGGAAGGTGATGGTGCTGAAGCCTGTCCACAGGACCAGTAGCTCTCTCTCTACTTTATGTATCCTCCAGGAGGGTGATGGTGCTGAAGCCTGTCCACAGGACCAGTAGCTCTCTCTTATTGATGGCGGCAGGTAGCCTAGTGGTTAGAGCGTTGGACTTGTAACCAAAAGGATGCAAGATCAAATCCCCAACCTGACAAGGTTAAAAAAATAACATTTCTTTTTATTTTTAAAAACACTGTTCCTCGGCCGGCATTGACAATAAGGATATGTTCTTAACTGACTTGCCTAGTTAAATAAAGGTTCAAAAAAAGGATTTTTTTAAATGGACCACTGTATGTTAGCTCTGTAGGAGCCCAATAAATGGCAACAGTAGGAAACAAAGTAACACAAATGACAGTGCAGATAAGAAAAACAGAAGCATCCACACGTCCCTGACACATTATTTCACAGCAGGGATGGCCAGTGGGTCCAGAGTAGTGTCATACTGCTTCTCCATCCCTAGCAAACACAGCTGATGAAACTCATTGCATTCTAAACTGTAGGTTATGACCATTGACGTCAGGTGTGTTAGTGGGGGCTGGGGCAGAAATGTGGCACCAATCAGGACTGGAGTTGCCCATCCTTGTTCCACAGGAAGCTGTACATCTAGTGTAAAGGGGACGTTGTAGGTGTGTTTTGTATACTGTCCCATTATCTTTAAATGGGAACAGAATTCCTCAGTATAGTTTTGTTGTGACACGTTCCATGATTCATCGGCAGTCACAGACAGGTCTCGGCCAGGCACCCTGTCATTATTCCAGTCTAGGGTGACATACAGCACTAAATGCTCATACATCTGTTGCCATGGTAATAAATAACAGGGTATGAAGCAAAACTTTGGATGGATTCCTTAAATAGCTATCTCGGTCCTGTTCTCCTCCAATCAGAGCTATTGTTACTAACCGTGCCAATCAGCTGTAAAAGCCTACACAAAACACAGACAGGCAGGCAGGCTTGCTGGGCAGACATACAGGCAGGCATACAGACATACAGGCAGGCAGGCTGGCAGACAGTAGTACTGTTGTTATACAGCAGGGTGGATAGATGTTTGGATAGAGGACTCCTGGGCAGCAATTCTTATCGACCTCTTCTTTGTAGTGTCACTCCAGTCATGTATTGTGGAGAAGCATGATGTTGACATTCCTCTCAGCAGGATGACTGTCACTCTTTGTGCTGTCTGTCTATTAACACCCAGGCTGAATATTCTATCTTCCCAGTAGCAGAAAGATTACACAGCAGAGTAGTGTGATTGGCTGGGATGGTATGGGCTTTGACTGACAAGGAGATGAAACGACAGACAGACACGGCCGGTAGGCAGACACAGTTACTTCTGTCCACTTCAATCTTGCCCCCCTACATTGTGCTTGCTTGCATGTGTGTCTGAGTGTCTGATTGAGTGAGTGTCTGATTGAGTGAGTGTCTGATTGAGTGAGTGTCTGATTGAGTGAGTGTCTGAGTGAGTGAGTGTCTGATTGAGTGAGTGTCTGATTGAGTGAGTGAGTGAGCGAGCGAGTGAGTGAGAGAGTGTGTGTGTGTGTGTGTGAGACTATAAATAAACTGGCAGATAGTCCACTTTGGGGTGTACTTGGCCTCCACCCTTACCCGTTCCCTTTACTTTGTTCCGTCTGTGTTTGCTTAGTGGTGGACTGGGTCCTTGTTCCGTCTGTGTTTGCTTAGCGGTGGACTGGGTCCTTGCTCCGTCTGTGTTTGCTTAGCGGTGGACTGGGTCCTTGTTCCGTCTGTGTTTGCTTAGCGGTGGACTGGGTCCTTGCTCCGTCTGTGTTTGCTTAGCGGTGGACTGGGTCCTTGTTCCGTCTGTGTTTGCTTAGCGGTGGACTGGGTCCTTGTTCCGTCTGTGTTTGCTTAGCGGTGGACTGGGTCCTTGTTCCGTCTGTGTTTGCTTAGCGGTGGACTGGGTCCTTGTTCCGTCTGTGTTTGCTTATTGGTGGACTGGGTCCTTGTTCCGTCTGTGTTTGCTTAGCGGTGGACTGGGTCCTTGTTCCGTCTGTGTTTGCTTAGTGGTGGACTGGGTCCTTGTTCCGTCTGTGTTTGCTTAGCGGTGGACTGGGTCCTTGTTCCGTCTGTGTTTGCTTAGCGGTGGACTGGGTCCTTGTTCCGTCTGTGTTTGCTTAGCGGTGGACTGGGTCCTTGTTCCGTCTGTGTTTGCTTAGCCGTGGACTGGGTCCTTGTTCCGTCTGTGTTTGCTTAGCCGTGGACTGGGTCCTTGTTCCGTCTGTGTTTGCTTAGCGGTGGACTGGGTCCTTGTTCCGTCTGTGTTTGCTTAGCCGTGGACTGGGTCCTTGTTCCGACTGTGTTTGCTTAGAGGTGGACTGGGTCCTTGTTCCATCTGTGTTTGCTTAGCGGTGGACTGGGTCCTTGTTCCGTCTGTGTTTGTAGCGGTGGACTGGGTCCTTGTTTCGTCTGTGTTTGCTTAGCGGTGGACTGGGTCCTTGTGCCGTCTGTGTTTGCTTAGCCGTGGACTGGGTCCTTGTTCCGTCTGTGTTTGCTTAGCGGTGGACTGGGTCCTTGTTCCGTCTGTGTTTGCTTAGCGGTGGACTGGGTCCTTGTTCCGTCTGTGTTTGCTTAGCGGTGGACTGGGTCCTTGTTCCGTCTGTGTTTGCTTAGCCGTGGACTGGGTCCTTGTTCCGTCTGTGTTTGCTTAGCGGTGGACTGGGTCCTTGTTCCGTCATTGTTTGCTTAGCGGTGGACTGGGTCCTTGTTCCGTCATTGTTTGCTTAGCGGTGGACTGGGTCCTTGTTCCGTCTGTGTTTGCTTAGCCGTGGACTGGGTCCTTGTTCCGTCTGTGTTTGCTTAGCGGTGGACTGGGTCCTTGTTCCGTCTGTGTTTGCTTAGCGGTGGACTGGGTCCTTGTTCCGTCTGTGTTTGCTTAGCCGTGGACTGGGTCCTTGTTCCGTCTGTGTTTGCTTAGCGGTGGACTGGGTCCTTGTTCCGTCTGTGTTTGCTTAGCGGTGGACTGGGTCCTTGTTCCGTCTGTGTTTGCTTAGCGGTGGACTGGGTCCTTGTTCCGTCTGTGTTTGCTTAGCGGTGGACTGGGTCCTTGTTCCGTCTGTGTTTGCTTAGCGGTGGACTGGGTCCTTGTTCCGTCTGTGTTTGCTTAGCCGTGGACTGGGTCCTTGTTCCGTCTGTGTTTGCTTAGCGGTGGACTGGGTCCTTGTTCCGTCTGTGTTTGCTTAGCGGTGGACTGGGTCCTTGTTCCGTCTGTGTTTGCTTAGCGGTGGACTGGGTCCTTGTTCCGTCTGTGTTTGCTTAGCCGTGGACTGTGTCCTTAATAAGGAAACATGATCGATTTCCATCCAGCTGCTACTGTAGAGGAGAGGGGCCAAAGCTCAGAACCTACCTGGGATTACTGCTCAACAAGGGCTCTCTTTCTTTCTCTGTCTTCCCTCTTTCTCTGTCTCCTCTTTTCTCTGTCTTATCTCTCTGTATCCTCTCTCTTTATCCTCTCTCTACCTCCTCTCTTTCTCTGTCTCATCTCTCTGTATCCTCTCTCTGTATCTCTCTCTGACTCCTCTTTCTCTGTCTCATCTCTCTGTATCCTCTCTCTTTATCCTCTCTCTGAGTCCTCTCTTTCTCTACCTCCTCTCTTTCTCTGTCTCATCTTTCTGTATCCTTTCTCTGTATCCTCTCTCTGACTCCTCTCTTTCTCTGTCTCCTCTCTCTGTATCCCCTCTCTGTATCCTCTCTCTACCTCCTCTCTTTCTCTGTCTCATCTCTCTGTCTTCCCTCTTATCTGTCTCATCTTTCTGTATCCTTTCTCTGTATCCTCTCTCTGACTCCTCTCTTTCTCTGTCTCCTCTCTCTGTATCCCCTCTCTGTATCCTCTCTCTACCTCCTCTCTTTCTCTGTCTCATCTCTCTGTCTTCCCTCTTATCTGTCTCATCTCTCTGTATCCTCTCTCTACCTCCTCTCTTTCTCTGTCTCCTCTCTCTGTCTTCCCTCTTATCTGTCTCCTCTCCTAGCCGTAGACCTCTACCTCCTCTCTTTCTCTGTTTCCTCTCTCTGTCTTCCCTCTTATCTGTCTCCTCTCCTAGCCGTAGACCTCTACCTCATCTCTTTCTCTGTCTCCTCTCTCTGTCTTCCCTCTTATCTGTCTCCTCTCCTAGCCGTAGACCTCTACCTCCTCTCTTTCTCTGTCTCCTCTCTCTGTCTTCCCTCTTATCTGTCTCCTCTCCTAGCCGTAGACCTTGCTTCACACTTGTTCAGTTTTACACCTTTGGTACTTGGCCAGCTATTTTCTGGCCATCGGTTGAACAAAGGCACTTTAAAAACAATTGTTGATGTTGTGGGACCATTAATGAAGGCCTGTCTCTCTGCTGGACAGCCAGTCTAGATACGTCTGATGTCAGAGAGATACATCCCCTATCCCTTCAACTCTGGCTCTCCCGATCACCTGACCCCTGACCTCTCAGAGGATGGATTCATACCCCTGTTACTCAGTCACCCAGACCTCTCCCCACCTCACCCCCTGCCACACGGGTCACCATTTAGGATATACGTCCTGCCCGCCAGCCCCCTGTCTGTTCCGTAGACGATGCCTCACCCTGGGCATGGTAAAGGCATGGTGGATATGGTGGAACTACTCATATGTCTTCATCAGAGAGGGGGTATCCTCAGCAGGCCCAAACCCCAGAGTGCTCCCCTTCCCCTGGCCACAGTTCAATCTACTGGGACAGTTCTCTATACATATTCACCCCAAGCCCCCCCACTCTTTACCCCTCCAATCAAATTACCTCAGCAGCACCTGATGGCAGGTAGAGAGGTAAGGTAATGGAATTTGGTTCAAATGATCTTGTCTGCAGTGTAATAGTGATGGTGGTGATGGGGAATGGGGTGCAGGGAGGGCCAGTGTGGTTTATTACTGAGGGGATAGAGGGGGCTGTGGTTTATTACTGAGGGGATAGAGGGGGCTGTGGTTTATTACTGAGGGGATAGAGGGGGCTGTGGTTTATTACTGAGGGGATAGAGGGGGCTGTGGCTTATTACTGAGGGGATAGAGGGGGCTGTGGTTTATTACTGTGGGGATAGAGGGGGCTGTGGTTTATTACTGAGGGGATAGAGGGGGCTGTGGTTTATTACTGAGGGGATAGAGGGGGCTGTGGCTTATTACTGAGGGGATAGAGGGGGCTGTGGTTTATTACTGAGGGGATAGAGGGGGCTGTGGTTTATTACTGAGGGGATATAGGGGGCTGTGGTTTATTACTGAGGGGATAGAGGGGGCTGTGGTTTATTACTGAGGGGATAGAGGGGGCTGTGGTTTATTACTGAGGGGATAGAGGGGGCTGTGGTTTATTACTGAGGGGATAGAGGGGGCTGTGGTTTATTACTGAGGGGATAGAGGGGGCTGTGGTTTATTACTGAGGGGATAGAGGGGGCTGTGGTTTATTACTGAGGGAATAGAGGGGGCTGTGGTTTATTACTGAGGGGATAGAGGGGGCTGTGGTTTATTACTGAGGGGATAGAGGGGGCTGTGGTTTATTACTGAGGGAATAGAGGGGTCTGTGGTTTATTACTGAGGGGATAGAGGGGGCTGTGGTTTATTACTGAGGGGATAGAGGGGGCTGTGGTTTATTACTGAGGGGATAGAGGGGGCTGTGGTTTATTACTGAGGGGATAGAGGGGGCTGTGGTTTATTACTGAGGGGATAGAGGGGGCTGTGGTGTTGTCTGTGATGCAGTGGACCGTACAGTAAGGCTCTCAGTTCCCAGGCCTGCTGGTATATTTCACTGGAATTGGAGGGAGTGAAACAGAAGAGTGAAATGACAGACAGAGGCCAGTTAATGGGACTGTCAACAGAGCACACAGACAGCCTCGCTGTTAGTTTACTGTGTATGTTAGTGTGTGTGTGTGTGTGTGTGTGGGTGTGTGTGTGTGTGTGTGTGTGTGTGTGTGTGTGTGTGTGTGTGTGTGTGTGTGTGTGTGTGTGTGTGTGTGTGAGTGTGTGTGTGTGTGTGTGTGTGTGTGTGTGTGTGTGTGTGTGTGTGTGTGTGTGTGTGTGTGTGTGTGTGTGTGTGTGTGTGTGTGTGTGAGTGTGAGTGTGTGTGTGTGTGTGTGGTCCAACTCCCTCATCATTCAGGGTGAATGGACGGCAGCCAGCGGTGAAATTACACTGTCTCCCCGTTAGTGGTGGACTGTCACCACGGAGATGGAGGAAGGGAGAGTGGTCTGGTCCCAAGGCTCTATTAGTCCATTCTCAAGTGTTTAAGGTTTGACACACACTCACACACAATGACCTACAAACAGAAACACTTTACACTCTCTATCAAAAGAAGATCGCCAGACCAACCTGCAGAACCACACACTGAAAGTCACACACATTAAATCAGAGTACCACTTCAGGTCCTCAATTTGGCAGAGACTCAGAACAGACCTGCCATGATTCCAGTAAGCCAATCCATTTGATTGCCCTACACAGCCGAAACAATACCCCCAATGTGACTGTGATATTTTGGAGTGAAGTATAAATTACCCTGGTAATTTACTACATCAGACTGTGTCGCTCTGCATGCCAAAATGTTGTCCCTTTGTCTTTCTGACAGGACCTCTAGTTTGTTTTTATCTGAATAGTCATCCCATTGTCTTATGGTTTGCCTTTGTTTTCTCTTGTTCTAAGTTGATTGGACCTCTCCATGTGTCTGTGGGAGAGGAGGGATCCTGGTCTATCGCTTTGGGAACAGCCTATACCTACCAGGCTGTATGTTGAATAGAACTGCATGGTGCTCTGCTGTGTGGCCTACTATAGAGACATTATTACAGGGATGACTTCTGTGTGTATGTGTGTGTGTGTGTGTGTGTGTGTGTGTGTGTGTGTGTGTGTGTGTGTGTGTGTGTGTGTGTGTGTGTGTGTGTGTGTGTGTGT
This sequence comes from Oncorhynchus kisutch, assembly GCF_002021735.2. NCBI lineage: Eukaryota > Metazoa > Chordata > Actinopteri > Salmoniformes > Salmonidae > Oncorhynchus > Oncorhynchus kisutch. The sequence continues at coordinate 78,378,214 of NC_034188.2, read as the reverse complement.
GTGTGTGTGTGTGTGTGTGTGTGTGTGTGTGTGTGTGTGTGTGTGTGTGTGTGTGTGTTTGTGTGTGTGACCTAGGTAGACCTCCCTGTGCAAACACACATGATTAAGAGGGAAAGGGAAGGTAATTAGAGATCATCTCCATATTTTCCTCTCTTTCTCTCTCGGCTGGCATGCTGCCCAGTGCTCCCTCCCCTCTAGCCACCAACCCCCCTATCGGTCCCCTCTATGGGCCCATGCCATGCGTCCCCTTTCAACAAATCATGTCCCCCTTCCAACTGGCCTCGTGTCAGATCTGATAGGCTTGTCTTATCTGGTTATTCCATTTATTGTATTGTGTACCATTAAATATTGCACATGCGGTCCATGAAGAATCTATTATTGTCTTCGATGTGCCACTAGGTGTTGTATACATGAAACGTCTGTATGTACGGGAAGAAACGCAGACTCTACTGCTCCACTGTGTTCTGGTTACTGTACATGGCAACAGCACCAGCAGTCCATAAAGCAGCACTGTGTTCTGGTTACTGTACATGGCAACAGCACCAGCAGTCCATAAAGCAGCACTGTGTTCTGGTTACTGTACATGGTAACAGCACCAGCAGTCCATAAAGCAGCACTGTGTTCTGGTTACTGTACATGGCAACAGCACCAGCAGTCCATAAAGCAGCACTGTGTTCTGGTTACTGTACATGGTAACAGCACCAGCAGTCCATAAAGCAGCACTGTGTTCTGGTTACTGTACATGGCAACAGCATCAGCAGTCCATAAAGCAGCACTGTGTTCTGGTTACTGTACATGGTAACAGCACCAGCAGTCCATAAAGCAGCACTGTGTTCTGGTTACTGTACATGGCAACAGCACCAGCAGTCCACAAAGCAGCTCTTTGGTTCCCGGTTAAGTGGAGTGAGGTTATGGTATTTTATTTGATCAGGCTTCTACCAGCCCTCTGCATCTCTTCTCCATTAAAGCTCGGCTTTTACACATTTTCCTTCTGACACGTTTAAATGTTTTCAAAGCTTTTTCTCCCCTTTTTACTATTTGTTTACTTATTTATTATTTGTCCAGGTCTTTAATTTATATTACCTGCTTTAATCTCTCTATCCCTCTATCACTCTCTCTATGCTTTAATCTCTCTATCCCTCTATCTCTCTCTCTATGCTTTAATCTCTCTATCCCTCTATCTCTCTCTCTATGCTTTAATCTCTCTATCCCTCTATCACTCTCTCTATGCTTTAATCTCTCTATCCCTCTATCTCTCTCTCTATGCTTTAATCTCTCTATCTCTCTATCTCTCTCTCTATGCTTTAATCTCTCTATCCCTCTATCACTCTCTCTATGCTTTAATCTCCCTATCCCTCTATCTCTCTCTCTATGCTTTAATCTCTCTATCCCTCTATCTCTCTCTCTATGCTTTAATCTCTCTATCCCTCTATCTCTCTCTCTATGCTTTAATCTCTCTATCCCTCTATCTCTCTCTCTATGCTTTAATCTCTATATCCCTCTATCTCTCTCTCTATGCTTTAATCTCTCTATCCCTCTATCTCTCTCTCTATGCTTTAATCTCTCTATCCCTCTATCACTCTCTCTATGCTTTAATCTCTCTATCCCTCTATCTCTCTCTCTATGCTTTAATCTCTCTATCCCTCTATCACTCTCTCTATGCTTTAATCTCCCTATCCCTCTATCTCTCTCTCTATGCTTTAATATCTCTATCCCTCTATCTCTCTCTCTATGCTTTAATCTCTCTATCCCTCTATCTCTCTCTCTATGCTTTAATCTCTCTATCCCTCTATCACTCTCTCTATGCTTTAATCTCTCTATCCCTCTATCTCTCTCTCTATGCTTTAATCTCTCTATCCCTCTATCTCTCTCTCTATGCTTTAATCTCTCTATCCCTCTATCTCTCTCTCTATGCTTTAATCTCTCTATCCCTCTATCACTCTCTCTGTACTCTATCTCCCTTCCCTCTTTTTACCTCTGTCAGTGTAATTGTCCAGGTGGTTGTGTGTTCTGGTATTTCAGACTGTATTAGACGAGAGAGTCCACCACTGATCTCAAGCAGAGCAGACAGAATGTCTCCATGGAGAGCAAGGAAATATATATATCTAGTTATTGAATTCCTCTGCTCAATATGATTCTCCTCTATTACAGGAGGTGTTGCTGTATGAGTGGATTTAGATGTTTCATTGGCAGGTTGCCTGTAAACGCTGTGGTGATTCACGGCTGCTCAGTTAGCTGCAGATAGGCTGGAGTGGAGAGGAGAGAAGGTCCCTTGCTCCCTGGCTCCCTATAGCCATGTCCCTGTTAATGGCCTGGTCAGAGACAGAGCACACTGCATAGTGATATAGCCATGTCCCTGTTAATGGCCTGGTCAGAGACAGAGCACACTGCATAGTGATATAGCCATGTCCCTGTTAATGGCCTGGTCAGAGACAGAGACAGAGCACACTGCATAGTGATATAGCCATGTCCCTGTTAATGGCCTGGTCAGAGACAGAGCACACTGCATAGTGATATAGCCATGTCCCAGTTAATGGCCTGTTCAGAGACAGAGCACACTGCATAGTGATATAGCCATGTCCCTGTTAATGGCCTGGTCAGAGACAGAGTACACTGCATAGTGATATAGCCATGTCCCTGTTAATGGCCTGGTCAGAGACAGAGTACACTGCATAGTGATATAGCCATGTCCCTGTTAATGGCCTGGTCAGAGACAGAGACAGAGCACACTGCATAGTGATATAGCCATGTCCCTGTTAATGGCCTGGTCAGAGACAGAGCACACTGCATAGTGATATAGCCATGTCCCTGTTAATGGCCTGGTCAGAGACAGAGCACACTGCATAGTGATATAGCCATGTCCCTGTTAATGGCCTGGTCAGAGACAGAGCACACTGCATAGTGATATAGCCATGTCCCTGTTAATGGCCTGGTCAGAGACAGAGACAGAGACAGAGACAGAGCACCCAGCCTGGTGTTGCTGTTGTAACTCAGACTGCCCAGTGCTCACTAACACATGCGTTCTACTGATCACTCCAGTTTCAGTAGTTACCCGTCTCCAGAGAGCTGACTGCACTAGCCAAAGTTAATGTTTGACTATCTTCAGTTTCAGGAGGCATGTGATTGTGTCGGTCTCGGACAATTTGTCTTTGTATGTTTAGAAACGAGACTCACAAATGAAAGACTCAGTCCAAAAGGGGTGTGCTGCTGGATGCTGCTCAAGTTGCGGGGTCTTTTGCCAATGATACAGCTAGTCTGTGTAGGGTGTTGGGGGGGGGGGCGTAGGGTCAGCCCTGATGAAGACGAATGACTCATTTGTTTCCACTTAATCACGGCTGATGTTTAAGGAAAACACTGGTGACCCCCAGCAGCCCACCCAGACACCCAGGGGTTTATGGGGGTGAACTCTCAACCCCCGGGGTCAGAGATTAGCCCACAGAGTTAACAGAGCGGGGACTGCACCTGACCTGACCACCCCTCGACCTGGGAGGCTGAGGGGAGACTGAAGCCTTTTAAAATCCCCTCATCTGTCACCCCACAGACCTCCTACCCTGCCACCACACACACACAGAAACATTTCATAAAGGGCTGCAGGCAATAGATAGAGCTGTTGATTTACAGAGGAGAAGACTGATAAATGGAGGATGTGTGAGAGAGAGAGAGGAGAGATACTTATCTTGTGTCCTTTAACCATTTGTACATTGTTAAAACACTGTATATATATATATATAATATGACATTTGTAATGTCTTTACTGTTTGAAACTTCTGTATGTGTAATGTTTACTGTTAATTTTTGTTGTTTTTCACTTTATATATTCACTTTGTATGTTGTCTACCTCACTTGCTTTGGCAATGTTAACACATGTTTCCCATGCCAATAAAGCCCTTGAATTGAATTGAATTGAATTGAGAGAGAGAGAGAGAGAGAGAGAGAGAGAGAGAGAGAGAGGGAGAGAGAGAGAGAGAGGGAGGGAGGGAGACAGAGACAGAGACAGAGACAGAGACAGAGACAGAGACAGAGACAGAGACAGAGACAGAGACAGAGACAGAGACAGAGACAGAGACAGAGACAGAGACAGAGACAGAGACAGAGACAGAGAGGTCCCTGATTGGTGCATGAAGGTTATGTGTCAGGATCATTACTTCCTCGACACATATCTGAGCTATTAGCGAAACAGTGAACCGTTCATGATCCACAATCATATTGTCTCAGTCTTTTAAAAAAGCTTGATCTCATTCGAAAACGGTTCTCATGAAGAGAAAAAAGTGATGCAATTGCATCATAGACAAGGTTGATCACAAGTGGGACCAAAGAAAGCATATGTCCCTCCTGAGGACCCATCCTTACGTAAAGACAGTGGTCGTGCCAGCCTAATGCAACCCGCTGCAACAGTCTGGTCACCTGGTGGATGTATGGGTCAGGCTGTAGGTCCTCCCTTCTCCCCTGGGAGTCTGGTCTGGTCTCTCTCCCCGTCCTCCTGCTGCTCGGCCTGGCCCAGCTCCCGTCCTCCTGCTGCTCGGCCTGGCCCAGCTCCCGTCCTCCTGCTGCTCGGCCTGGCCCAGCTCCCGTCCTCCTGCTGTTCGGCCTGGCCCAGCTCCTCCAACACTAATTGCATCTCAAATGGTAATAGATGAATCCTCGTTAGCCGCTCTCACCCCTTTGAAAGATTCACAAACATCCATCTGAGTGCCCCAGTTCTGCTGGATCTCCCCTTCAAAGAGCTGGACTTCACAGAGAGAGAGAGGCTGGGGGCCAAAGTCACTAACTACTGATGATGCATAACACTTCCAAATGGCTTTCTACTAAATCAAATCAAATTGTATTAGTCATGTACCCAGTGTACAGCAGGTATCCAAGATGCAGTGAAATGCATATGTGTTAGCTCCCTCAACACAGCAATACAATGTTGATCTCAATCATAATCAAAAGTCTTGTTGTATCCAGAATTCAGTAATCACATTAGCTCTCTGTCTAGTTGGGGCTCATCATAACCCAGCCTCTAATTCAGAGTTACTGTAGCACCGTAATAATCAAATCCAGTTTTAGCCCCTTACTGTCTGTAAATATTGCAGGAACTGATGCATATTAAAGAAGGACAAAGATATCATCTTTGATTACAGTTCTAGAAAAAAGGCTCACGTTCATGCAGTAACTGTCATTAGTGCTTCCTCCGCGCCAAATTGGCCTAATTATGGCCAGATCTCGTTAATGAATTATCTTACCGTTGAGCATCTCTTTGCGCTCAATATTAGAAGATGAAATGGAAATCCTGTGTGGTGGAGACTCCCTTAATGGAATGACAATAGATCTGAAATCCTGTGTGGTGGAGACTCCCTTAATGGAATGACAATAGATCTCAAATCCTGTGTGGTGGATACTCACTTAATGGAATGACAATAGATCTCAAATCCTGTGTGGTGGAGACTCCCTTAATGGAATGACAATAGATCTGAAATCCTGTGTGGTGGAGACTCCCTTAATGGAATGACAATAGATCTGAAATCCTGTGTGGTGGAGACTCCCTTAATGGAATGACAATAGATCTGAAATCCTGTGTGGTGGAGACTCCCTTAATGGAATGACAATAGATCTGAAATACTGTGTGGTGGAGACTCCCTTAATGGAATGACAATATATCTGAAATCCTTTGTGGTGGAGACTCACTTAATGGAATGACAATAGATCTGAAATCCTGTGTGGTTGAGACTCCCTTAATGGAATGACAATAGATCTGAAATCCTGTGTGGTGGAGACTCCCTTAATGGAATGACAATAGATCTGAAATCCTGTGTGGTGGAGACTCCCTTAATGGAATGACAATAGATCTGAAATCCTGTGTGGTGGAGACTCCCTTAATGGAATGACAATAGATCTGAAATCCTGTGTGGTGGAGACTCCCTTAATGGAATGACAATAGATCTGAAATCCTGTGTGGTGGAGACTCCCTTAATGGAATGACAATAGATCTGAAATCCTGTGTGGTGGAGACTCCCTTAATGGAATGACAATAGATCTGAAATCCTGTGTGGTGGAGACTCCCATAATGAAATGACAATAGATCTGAAATACTGTGTGGTGGAGACTCCCTTAATGGAATGACAATAGATCTGAAATCCTGTGTGGTGGAGACTCCCTTAATGGAATGACAATAGATCTGAAATCCTGTGTGGTGGAGACTCCCTTAATGGAATGACAATAGATCTGAAATACTGTGTGGTGGAGACTCCCTTAATGGAATGACAATAGATCTGAAATCCTGTGTGGTGGAGACTCCCTTAATGGAATGACAATAGATCTGAAATCCTGTGTGGTGGAGACTCCCTTAATGGAATGACAATAGATCTGAAATCCTGTGTGGTGGAGACTCCCTTAATGGAATGACAATAGATCTGAAATCCTGTGTGGTGGAGACTCCCTTAATGGAATGACAATAGATCTGAAATCCTGTGTGGTGGAGACTCCCTTAATGGAATGACAATAGATCTGAAATCCTGTGTGGTGGAGACTCCCTTAATGGAATGACAATATATCTGAAATCCTGTGTGGTGGAGACTCCCTTAATGGAATGACAATAGATCTGAAATCCTGTGTGGTGGAGACTCCCTTAATGGAATGACAATAGATCTGAAATCCTGTGTGGTGGAGACTCCCTTAATGGAATGACAATATATCTGAAATCCTGTGTGGTGGAAACTCCCTTAATTGAATGACAATAGATCTGAAATCCTGTGTGGTGGAGACTCCCTTAATGGAATGACAATATATCTGAAATCCTGTGTGGTGGAGACTCCCTTAATGGAATGACAATAGATCTGAAATACTGTTTTCTCACCTGTTGAAATCCTCTGCCGCAAAACAAGGAGAATAGGTTATCGACATGAAAATAACATATATTTCTGTTGATATATATCATATATCTTCAGCCTCCAGTTCATTAGCTCAGATGTGTGGTATCTAAAGCCTCTGTGGATTGTTTAAGTGATATTAATTCCTCAGAATCCCATTTGATTGAATGACTTTCTGTACGGTCTTTATGTTGAGTATTGGATGTTGTGAATGGGCTGGAGTCAACAGGAAGATTAGCAGCAGCTCTAATTGTGGTGTGGTTTACAGGCCTGGTGGGCTGCATCGATCCAAGCAGAGAAATAATAATACAATGGAAGTAAAGTGATGCAGGGAAGGAAGAGGCTCTGAGGAGAGCGAGGGAATAGTGGAGAGGAGAGAGAGGGAGTGGTGGAGAGGAGAGAGGGAGTGGTGGAGAGGAGAGAGGAGAGAGGGAATGGTGGAGAGGAGCGAGAGCGAGTGGTGGAGAGGAGAGAGGGAGTGGTGGAGAGGAGAGAGGAGAGAGGGAATGGTGGAGAGGAGAGAGAGGGAGTGGTGGAGAGGAGAGAGGGAGTGGTGGAGAGGAGAGAGGAGAGAGGGAATGGTGGAGAGGAGAGAGAGCGAAGTGGTGGAGAGGAGAGAGGGAGTGGTGGAGAGGAGAGAGGAGAGACGGAATGGTGGAGAGGAGAGAGAGGGAGTGGTGGAGAGGAGAGAGAGGGAGTGGTGGAGAGGAGAGAGGGAGTGGTGGAGAGGAGAGAGGAGAGAGGGAATGGTGGAGAGGAGAGAGAGCGAGTGGTGGAGAGGAGAGAGGGAGTGGTGGAGAGGAGAGAGGAGAGAGGGAATGGTGGAGAGGAGAGAGGAGAGATGGAATGGTGGAGAGGAGAGAGAGGGAGTGGTGGAGAGGAGAGAGGAGAGAGGGAGTGGTGGAGAGGAGAGAGGGAGTGGTGGAGAGGAGAGAGGGAGTGGTGGAGAGGAGAGAGAGGGAGTGGTGGAGAGGAGAGAGAGGGAGTGTTGGAGAGGAGAGAGAGGGAGTGGTGGAGAGGAGAGCGAGGGAATGGTGGAGAGGAGAGAGAGAGAGAGAGAGAGAGAAGCCTCCTGGTTACTGAAGGAATGATGTATTGATTGTCTCTGACAGGGGGGTGCAGACCAATCGATGGTTATATGTGAGAGGAGGCTGTAAAGATATTCTCCCAGGTCACACGGGTCGCTCAGACAACTGGCACTGCTGCTGCTGATGGGAGAGAAATGAACTCATCACCTGGTTGGGGGGGATGAATGAATTAGAGGATGAGTGGAAAGAATGCCTTGATGGAGGGATAGATGTAGAGGGAGAGATAGGGTGAAGTAGGGTAAAGCAAGAGGCACTGGAGGGATTACATGCCTATTAGACCAAGCAGGTTCATTTCTACATGGATATGTGATGGAGCTAGGAGGAATTAGCCGACTCAGGCTACTCTACTCCAGCCCAGACAGACAGTGCCATGGGAAATCAAATCCTCATGCTAATCGGATTAGCTGGTATAGTTTACCCAGTACAGTAGACGGACATAGAGACAGACATAGAGAAACCTTCAACTAGTGTTGGACTCAGTAAGTTTAAGAGAGAGAGAGAGGAGAAATAGAAAGAGAGAGATAGGAGAAATAGAAAGAGAGAGAGAGGAGAAATAGAAAGAGAGAGAGAGGAGAAATAGAAAGAGAGAGAGAGGAGAAATAGAAATAGAGAGAGAGGAGAAATAGAAAGAGAGAGATAGGAGAAATAGAAAGAGAGAGATAGGAGAAATAGAAAGAGAGAGATAGGAGAAATAGAAAGAGAGAGAGAGGAGAAATAGAAAGAGAGAGAGAGGAGAAATAGAAAGAGAGAGAGAGGAGAAATAGAAAGAGAGAGAGAGGAGAAATAGAAAGAGAGAGATAGGAGAAATAGAAAGAGAGAGATAGGAGAAATAGAAAGACAGAGAAAGAGAGGAGGAGTTAAATGGAGGATAATTAGAGCCGTGTAAAATAAGAAAAGAAGGGTTTTGATGGAGAGAAAGAGAGAGGTGTAATATAACAGGTAATACATCAGGGGAGGGAGGACTGTGTGTCTGTAGGACTGCTTAGGTTGTAGGTACAGAGACAGAAGAGAGGTGTAATATAACAGGTCATACATCAGGGGAGGGAGGAATGTGTGTCTGTAGGACTGCTTAGGTTGTAGGTACAGAGACAGAAGAGAGGTGTAATATAACATGTAATAGATCAGGGGAGGGAGGAATGTGTGTCTGTAGGACTGCTTAGGTTGTAGGTACAGAGACAGAAGAGAGGTGTAATATAACAGGTCATACATCAGGGGAGGGAGGAATGTGTGTCTGTAGGACTGCTTAGGTTGTAGGTACAGAGACAGAAGAGAGGTATGGTCTGTTAGTCTCTCTGCTGCCCCAGTATGTCTCTCCTCTAGACCTCTGCAGCCCCAGTATGTCTCTCCTCTGCCATCTAGACCTCTCCAGCCCCAGCATGTCTCTCCTCTAGCCCTCTGCAGCCCCAGCATGTCTCTCCTCTGCCCTCTAGCCCTCTCCAGCCCCAGCATGTCTCTCCTCTGCCCTCTAGACCTCTCCAGCCCCAGTATGTCTCTCCTCTGCCCTCTAGACCTCTCCAGCCCCAGCATGTCTCTCCTCTGCCCTCTAGACCTCTCCAGCCCCAGCATGTCTCTCCTCTAGCCCTCTGCAGCCCCAGCATGTCTCTCCTCTCTCCTCTAGACCTCTCCAGCCCCAGTATGTCTCTCCTCTAGACCTCTCCAGCCCCAGTATGTCTCTCCTCTAGACCTCTCCAGCCCCAGCATGTCTCTCCTCTAGACCTCTCCAGCCCCAGCATGTCTCTCTCCTCTAGCCCTCTCCAGCCCCAGCATGTCTCTCTCCTCTAGACATCTCCAGCCCCAGCATGTCTCTCTCTTCTAGACCTCTCCAGCCCCAGCATGTCTCTCTCTTCTAGCCCTCTGCAGCCCCAGCATGTCTCTCCTCTCTCCTCTAGACCTCTCCAGCCCCAGTATGTCTCTCCTCTAGACCTCTCCAGCCCCAGTATGTCTCTCCTCTAGACCTCTCCAGCCCCAGCATGTCTCTCCTCTAGACCTCTCCAGCCCCAGCATGTCTCTCTCCTCTAGCCCTCTCCAGCCCCAGCATGTCTCTCTCCTCTAGACATCTCCAGCCCCAGCATGTCTCTCTCTTCTAGACCTCTCCAGCCCCAGCATGTCTCTCTCCTCTAGACATCTCCAGCCCCAGTATGTCTCTACTCTGCCCTCTAGACCTCTCCAGCCCCAGCATGTCTCTCTCCTCTAGACATCTCCAGCCCCAGCATGTCTCTCTCCTCTAGACCCTCTCCAGCACCAGAATGTTTCTCCTCTGCCCTCTAGACCTCTCCAGCCCCAGCATGTCTCTCCTCTCTCCTCTAGACCTCTCCAGCCCCAGTATGTCTCTCCTCTAGACCTCTCCAGCCCCAGTATGTCTCTCCTCTAGACCTCTCCAGCCCCAGCATGTCTCTCCTCTAGACCTCTCCAGCCCCAGCATGTCTCTCTCCTCTAGCCCTCTCCAGCCCCAGCATGTCTCTCTCCTCTAGACATCTCCAGCCCCAGCATGTCTCTCTCTTCTAGACCTCTCCAGCCCCAGCATGTCTCTCTCCTCTAGACATCTCCAGCCCCAGCATGTCTCTCTCCTCTAGACCTCTCCAGCACCAGAATGTCTCTCCTCTGCCCTCTAGACCTCTCCAGCCCCAGCATGTCTCTCCTCTAGACCTCTCCAGCCCCCGCATGTCTCTCTCCTCTAGACATCTCCAGCCCCAGCATGTCTCTCTCCTCTAGACATCTCCAGGCCCCAGCATGTCTCTCTCCTCTAGACTTCTCCAGCCCCAGCATGTCTCTCTCCTCTAGACATCTCCAGCCCCAGTATGTCTCTCCTCTGCCCTCTAGACCTCTCCAGCCCCAGCATGTCTCTCTCCTCTAGACATCTCCAGCCCCAGCATGTCTCTCTCCTCTAGACATCTCCAGCCCCAGCATGTCTCTCTCCTCTAGACCTCTCCAGCACCAGAATGTCTCTCCTCTGCCCTCTAGACCTCTCCAGCCCCAGCATGTCTCTCCTCTAGACCTCTCCAGCCCCCGCATGTCTCTCTCCTCTAGACATCTCCAGCCCCAGCATGTCTCTCTCCTCTAGACATCTCCAGCCCCAGCATGTCTCTCTCCTCTAGACTTCTCCAGCCCCAGCATGTCTCTCTCCTCTAGACATCTCCAGCCCCAGTATGTCTCTCCTCTGCCCTCTAGACCTCTCCAGCCCCAGCATGTCTCTCTCCTCTAGACATCTCCAGCCCCAGCATGTCTCTCTCCTCTAGACATCTCCAGCCCCAGCATGTCTCTCTCCTCTAGACCTCTCAGCACCAGTATGTCTCTCCTCTGCCCCCTAGACCTCTCCAGCCCCAGCACGTCTCTCCTCTAGACCTCTCCAGCACCAGAATGTCTCTCCTCTGCCCTCTAGACCTCTCCAGCCCCAGCATGTCTCTCTCCTCTAGACCTCTCCAGCACCAGAATGTCTCTCCAGAATGTCTCTCCTGGATGATAACACAAAGTGTTATCATCCATGAACTGATTATGCTAATTGCCACATGAATTCTAAAAGGCAGCTTTTAAGCGGGGAGGGGGGGGATATTGTTTTCTACATCATTTTGATCGACTTTAATCACACACACATGTGCAAGAGTTTAACCCACACGCTTCACACACCTGTACAGGGCGGTGTTGATGTAAAACACACAATAATTACCTGGGTGATGTGGGCTCTGATGGTGGTTCCTGGGGTGAATTTCCAAACGAACCAGTGATACTCCAACTCTACCTGCCTCTATTCCCCCCCCTCTAACCAGTGATACTCCACCTCTACCTCCCTCTACCCCCCCTCTAA
>NC_034188.2:78357590-78366376 GCF_002021735.2 Oncorhynchus kisutch | reverse complement strand
TGTGGTGGTGGAGCAGGGCACCGTGCTCTGCAGAAGGAACACTGTGGTGGTGGAGCAGGGCACCGTGCTCTGCAGAAGGAATGCTGTGGTGGTGGAGCAGGGCACCGTGCTCTGCAGAAGGAACGCTGTGGTGGTGGAGCAGGGCACCGTGCTCTGCAGAAGGAATGCTGTGGTGGTGGAGCAGGGTACCGTGCTCTGCAGAAGGAATGCTGTGGTGGTGGAGCAGGGTACCGTGCTCTGCAGAAGGAATGCTGTGGTGGTGGAGCAGGGTACCGTGCTCTGCAGAAGGAATGCTGTGGTGGTGGAGCAGGGCACCGTGCTCTGCAGAAGGAATGCTGTGGTGGTGGAGCAGGGTACCGTGCTCTGCAGAAGGAATGCTGTGGTGGTGGAGCAGGGTACCGTGCTCTGCAGAAGGAATGCTGTGGTGGTGGAGCAGGGTACCGTGCTCTGCAGAAGGAATGCTGTGGTGGTGGAGCAGGGTACCGTGCTCTGCAGAAGGAATGCTGTGGTGGTGGAGAAGGGCACCGTGCTCTGCAGAAGGAACGCTGTGGTGGTGGAGCAGGGTACCGTGCTCTGCAGAAGGAACGCTGTGGTGGTGGAGCAGGGCACCGTGCTCTGCAGAAGGAATGATGTGGTGGTGGAGCAGGGCACCGTGCTCTGCAGACGGAACGCTGTGGTGGTGGAGAAGGGCACCGTGCTCTGCAGAAGGAATGATGTGGTGGTGGAGCAGGGCACCGTGCTCTGCAGAAGGAATGCTGTGGTGGTGGAGCAGGGCACCGTGCTCTGCAGAAGGAATGCTGTGGTGGTGGAGCAGGGCACCGTGCTCTGCAGAAGGAATGCTGTGGCGGTGGAGCAGGGCACCGTGCTCTGCAGAAGGAACGCTGTGGTGGTGGAGCAGGGCACCGTGCTCTGCAGAAGGAACGCTGTGGTGGTGGAGCAGGGCACTGTGCTCTGCAGAAGGAATGCTGTGGTGGTGGAGCAGGGCACCGTGCTCTGCAGAAGGAACGCTGTGGTGGTGGAGCAGGGCACTGTGCTCTGCAGAAGGAATGCTGTGGTGGTGGAGCAGGGTACCGTGCTCTGCAGAAGGAACGCTGTGGTGGTGGAGCAGGGTACCGTGCTCTGCAGAAGGAACGCTGTGGTGGTGGAGCAGGGTACCGTGCTCTGCAGAAGGAATGCTGTGGTGGTGGAGCAGGGTACCGTGCTCTGCAGAAGGAATGCTGTGTTGGTGGAGCAGGGCACCGTGCTCTGCAGAAGGAATGCTGTGGTGGTGGAGCAGGGTACCGTGCTCTGCAGAAGGAACGCTGTGGCGGTGGAGCAGGGCACCGTGCTCTGCAGAAGGAATGCTGTGGTGGTGGAGCAGGGTACCGTGCTCTGCAGAAGGAATGCTGTGGTGGTGGAGCAGGGCACCGTGCTCTGCAGAAGGAATGCTGTGGTGGTGGAGCAGGGTACCGTGCTCTGCAGAAGGAACGCTGTGGTGGTGGAGCAGGGTACCGTGCTCTGTTCCTCTCTTTCATGTGGCTGGGAGAGATGGAGGTGTTTGAAGACAGGGATAAGGATGGGAGCTTTGTCATCTTGACAACATCAGTCCCAGCTCCCAGGTGCATATCTTTGATGAGGAGGGATACGGATGAGAAAGAAACAGCAATAATCTCAGTTCAATAATGTGCTGTTTGGAGCAATAGTCTCAGTTCAATAATGTGCTGTTTGGAGCAATAATCTCACTTCAATAATGTGCTGTTTGGAGCAATAGTCTCAGTTCAATAATGTGCTGTTTGGAGCAATAGTCTCAGTTCAATAATGTGCTGTTTGGAGCAATAATCTCAGTTCAATAATGTGCTGTTTGGAGCAATAGTCTCAGTTCAATAATGTGCTGTTTGGAGCAATAATCTCAGTTCAATAATGTGCTGTTTGGAGCAATAGTCTCAGTTCAATAATGTGCTGTTTGGAGCAATAATCTCACTTCAATAATGTGCTGTTTGGAGCAATAGTCTCAGTTCAATAATGTGCTGTTTGGAGCAATAATCTCACTTCAATAATGAGCTGTTTGTGTGATTATTTTATTTTTAAAATGCATGTCTACACAGCCCAACATACCACTATACATACGGTACATACTAAATCATTCCAACATATATATGATTTGGACGATATGGTAAATATAAGGATATGCATCTGTTTGTAGATGTATTGTGATGGATTAGGCTTTGGTTGCTGAGTAATTTCACGCTCATCTGTTTATATTTAATCCCCTGTGGTGAATATGTTAACACTGAGTGACTGGGGGAGCTGGACTGTTCCACTATCCCCCCCCAGGTGTCCCCCTGCACCTCACTTTGCTCCCCAGCAGGGGGCATGCTGACAGACAGTCTCTAGGGCTGAAGCACTGAGGTAGTAGGGGTTATCTATCTATCTATCTATCTGTTCATCTCACTGAGCTAGTTAGTAAACTGATCAAATCTAATTGGGTTTTACAGCATCCTCAGTCCCACCATACACATTCATTACCCATGGGATTCATGGTCTGGTTCACTCTGTGCGGCTCACTCACACACACCAGTTTCACATCACGGTGTGTGTTCCCCCTCTCTCTACCATTCCCACTGATCTTTGTGAGACCCCAGTGTTGGCTCTGTGATTGTGGCTGGGGGAAAGAACAGTTCAGGGGTGTGTCTTTGAGGCTGTGGTGGTGCTAAATGTCCCTGTTTTACAGAGGTCTCCTCCCTTTAATGGCTCCAGGGTTTGAAATGTCATGAAATCACTCTGACCCTCCCCTGACCTGAAAGTAATCCGACAATGAGAATCTGTTTCTGCCGTTTAGTTCCTTTGATTATAGGGATAGTTGGGATTGTATTTGAGTGCAAGATGCTGGGATTCTACCAGATCCACACTCACATTTATTGCATAGAAGCATAGTATGAATAAAAGTTCATTGCAAGCATTTTTGTTTCATTCCAATAAGGTTCATATGACATGAGTTCAACCTGAATGTCATCAGCAGGCCCTCTGTCATCCGCTGTCATCAGCAGGCCCTCTCTCATCCGCTGTCATCAGCAGGCCCTCTCTCATCCGCTGTCATCAGCAGGCCCTCTGTCATCCGCTGTCATCAGCAGGCCCTCTCTCATCCGCTGTCATCAGCAGGCCCTCTCTCATCCGCTGTCATCAGCAGGCCCTCTGTCATCCGCTGTCATCAGCAGGCCCTCTCTCATCCGCTGTCATTAGCAGGTCTTCTCTCATCCACTGTCATCAGCAGGCCCTCTCTCATCCGCTGTCATCAGCAGGCCCTCTGTCATCCGCTGTCATCAGCAGGCCCTCTCTCATCCGCTGTCATTAGCAGGCCTTCTCTCATCCACTGTCATCAGCAGGCCCTCTGTCATCCGCTATCATCAGCAGGTCCTCTCTCATCCGCTGTCATCAGCAGGCCCTCTGTCATCCGCTGTCATCAGCAGGCCCTCTGTCAACCGCTGTTATCAGCAGGCCCTCTCTCATCCACTGTCATCAGCAGGCCCTCTGTCATCCGCTGTCATCAGCAGGACATCTCTCATCCGCTGTCATCAGCAGGCCCTCTGTCATCCGCTGTCATCAGCAGGCCCTCTGTCATCCGCTGTCATCAGCAGGACATCTCTCATCCGCTGTCATCAGCAGGCCCCATCTCATCCGCGGATGATTGCACCATCTCTAGCCTTTGACATTATAGACCTGCATGCTTGATTTTTTTTTTTTTTTTTTTTTTATTTCACCTTTATTTAACCAGGTAGGCTAGTTGAGAACAAGTTCTCATTTGCAACTGCGACCTGGCCAAGATAAAGCATAGCAGTGTGAGCATACAACAAAGAGTTACACATGGAGTAAACAATTAACAAGTCAATAACACAGTAGAAAACGAAGGGGGGGTCTATATACAATGTGTGCAAAAGGCATGAGGAGGTAGGCAAATAATTACAATTTTGCAGATTAACACTGGAGTGATAAAAGATCAGATGGTCATGTACAGGTAGAGATATTGGTGTGCAGAAGAGCAGAAAAGTAAATAAATAAAAACAGTACGGGGATGAGGTAGGTGAAAAGGGTGGGCTATTTACCAATAGACTATGTACAGCTGCAGCGATCGGTTAGCTGCTCAGATAGCTGATGTTTGAAGTTGGTGAGGGAGATGAAAGTCTCCAACTTCAGCGATTTTTGCAATTCGTTCCAGTCACAGGCAGCAGAGTACTGGAACGAAAGGCGGCCAAATGAGGTGTTGGCTTTAGGGATGATCAGTGAGATACACCTGCTGGAGCGCGTGCTACGGATGGGTGTTGCCATCGTGACCAGTGAGCTGAGATAAGGCGGAGCTTTACCTAGCATAGACTTGTAGATGACCTGGAGCCAGTGGGTCTGGCGACGAATATGTAGCGAGGGCCAGCCGACTAGAGCATACAAGTCGCAGTGGTGGGTAGTATAAGGTGCTTTAGTGACAAAACGGATGGCACTGTGATAGACTGCATCCAGTTTGCTGAGTAGAGTGTTGGAAGCCATTTTGTAGATGACATCGCCGAAGTCGAGGATCGGTAGGATAGTCAGTTTTACTAGGTTAAGCTTGGCGGCTTGAGTGAAGGAGGCTTTGTTGCGGAATAGAAAGCCGACTCTTGATTTGATTTTCGATTGGAGATGTTTGATATGAGTCTGGAAGGAGAGTTTGCAGTCTAGCCAGACACCTAGGTACTTATAGACGTCCACATATTCTAGGTCGGAACCATCCAGGGTGGTGATGCTAGTCGGGCATGCAGGTGCAGGCAGCGACCGGTTGAAAAGCATGCGTTTGGTTTTACTAGCGTTTAAGAGCAGTTGGAGGCCACGGAAGGAGTGTTGTATGGCATTGAAGCTTGTTTGGAGGTTAGATAGCACAGTGTCCAAAGACGGGCCGAAAGTATATAGAATGGTGTCGTCTGCGTAGAGGTGGATCGGGGAATCGCCCGCAGCAAGAGCAACATCATTGATATACACAGAGAAAAGAGTCGGCCCGAGAATTGAACCCTGTGGCACCCCCATAGAGACTGCCAGAGGACCGGACAGCATGCCCTCCGATTTGACACACTGAACTCTGTCTGCAAAGTAATTGGTGAACCAGGCAAGGCAGTCATCCGAAAAACCGAGGCTACTGAGTCTGCCGATAAGAATATGGTGATTGACAGAGTCGAAAGCCTTGGCGAGGTCGATGAAGACGGCTGCACAGTACTGTCTTTTATCGATGGCGGTTATGATGTCGTTTAGTACCTTGAGTGTGGCTGAGGTGCACCCATGACCGGCTCGGAAACCAGATTGCACAGCGGAGAAGGTACGGTGGGATTCGAGATGGTCAGTGACCTGTTTGTTGACTTGGCTTTCGAAGACCTTAGATAGGCAGGGCAGGATGGATATAGGTCTTCAACACCAGATAGATATGGCTATAAACCCCAGCCATCCACACTAGCTAATGAGTAGAGGAAGGAATGGAGGAAAAGTCTAACAGTCTAGAGTAATAGAGGCTGGATTCCCATTATAGACCAGTGTGTGATTACAGGACAGAGACTGGCCTTAATGTGCTCTTTGGATGAGATAGCCTGCAGTGGTGGAACATTAAGAGCCATCTCTCTCTCTCTCTCTCTCTCTCTCTCTCTGTCTCTCTGTCTCTCTGTCTCTCTCTCTGTCTCTCTCTCTCTCTCAATTCAATTCAATTCAAGGGCTTTATTGGCATGGGAAACATGTGTTAACATTGCCAAAGCAAGTGAGGTAGATAATATATAAAGTGAATATATAAAGTGAAATAAACAATCAAAATTAACAGTAAACATTACACATACAGAAGTTTCAAAACAATATCATATTATATATATATATAAACAGTGTTTTAACAATGTACAAATGGTAAAGGACACAAGATAAAATAAATAAGCATAGATATGGGTTGTATTTACAATGGTGTGTGTTCTTCACTGGTTGCCCTTTTCTCGTGGCAACAGGTCACAAATCTTGTGGAATTTCACCCAGTAGATATGGGAGTTTTTCAAAATTGGATTTGCTTTCGAATTCTTTGTGGATCTGTGTAATCTGAGGGAAATATGTCTCTATAATATGGTCATACATTGGGCAGGAAGTTAGGAAGTGCAGCTCAGTTTCCACCTCTCTCTCTCTCTCTCTCTCTGTCTCTCTGTCTCTCTGTCTCTCTCTCTGTGTCTCTCTCTCTCTCTCTCTCTCTCTCTCTCTCTCTCTCTCTCTCTCTCTCTCTCTCTCTCTCTCTAGCTATGTGACACACACACACGATTTATCACACACACACCTTGACATACACACACAAACACACACACACACGTTGACACACACTGGAAACACCAGGGGCAATATGGAGTCAGGTCTCTGGGAAGCCAGATTATCTGGTTGGATGTCCCAGGGTTTACAGCGTGTCTTGGAATGAGATTCAGACAGGTTCCATCAACCTGGCCAGCCATGCGTGCCGTGTCTGTACAGGTACCTACAGTACATCTCCAGCTGTATTGCGGCAGTAAGCTGATTATGGCTGGGACAAACACAATTACCTAGGCTTCTCTGTAATGTCATTAAGAGGAATTGGATTGAGAAATGGGAATGAGCACTGAAATGGTGATGTGGAACCTGTCTGGTTTAGGTTAACGGTCTGTGATTCAGTCAAGACTAAAGAGGGGAGAATGTTTTATAAATCGGTCTCCTTCTTCACTAGGAAGCATAATGACAAACATGCCCTCCTGTAAAAACCTGAGCAGGTGTTAAAAGTCGTTGTGATTGTAGGCAATTCTATTTACATGCGTATCGCATAGGCTGCACATAGAGGGCTGGTGTGTGTTTGTGTGTGTTGTATTGAGTGTAACCGCAGTTGCTTGAATAGCACAGTGAAAACAGAGTAAAGTGATGTGTTGTCGTCAGTGCTGCTGGCTGCTGCACCACACACCAAACACTGCCAGAGAGTCTCTGTGTGTGTGTGTGTGTGTGTGTGTGTGTGTGTGTGTGTGTGTGTGTGTGTGTGTGTGTGTGTGTGTGTGTGTGTGTGTGTGTGTGTGTGTGTGTGTGTGTGTGTGTGTGTGTGTGTGTGTGTGTGTGTGTGTGTGTGATTAGGTATGCCTTATGTAGCAGTGTTTTGCTGAGCAGGCAGGGCTGTCACATACGTATCCTTGGTATTTTCTGTACCTGCTATGTTCAGCATCCACACACACACACACACACACACACACACACACACACACACACACACACACACACACACACACACACACACACACACACACACACACACACACACACACACACACACACACACACACAGTAGTTAGATTTTCTAGTTGTGCAAAAGGCATCGATGCATACAGAGATTCTCTCTCTCTCTCCCTCCCTCCCTCCCTATCTCACCCTCACCCTCTCTCTCTATCTCACACACACACACACACATGCATGCATGCACACACACTTAACCATGTGGGTGAGGCTGCTGTAAAGGTCATCTCCGTATCCAGTTTAATTTTCGCTCTTCCTCAACAGTTAAGATCTATAAAGCGGTCAATAAATCTATTTTAATGTCTCCGCATCTGGGCTCCATGTGATTTAACACCCTGCCTGCTCTGCTCTCTGACAGACTGAGCCCT
Source organism: Oncorhynchus kisutch (assembly GCF_002021735.2). Classification (NCBI taxonomy): domain Eukaryota; kingdom Metazoa; phylum Chordata; class Actinopteri; order Salmoniformes; family Salmonidae; genus Oncorhynchus; species Oncorhynchus kisutch. The sequence goes on along the minus strand of NC_034188.2, from coordinate 78,358,748 downwards.
GATGGAATTTCTCTCATCCCTCTTCCCAAGGCACTGAAGGCAGGCTACTCCAGACCACACTGACTCCAGGTCAGAATCTAGTAGTGGATCTGGACTGGGATCTGTAAAGACCACACTGACTCCAGGTCAGAATCTAATAGTGGATCTGGACTGGGACCTGTAAAGACCACACTGACTCCAGGTCAGAATATAATAGTGGATCTGGACTGGGACCTGTAAAGACCACACTGACTCCAGGTCAGAATCTAGTAGTGGATCTGGACTGGGACCTGTAAAGACCACACTGACTCCAGGTCAGAATCTAATAGTGGACCTGGACTGGGACCTGTAAAGACCACACTGACTCCAGGTCAGAATCTAATAGTGGACCTGGACTGGGACCTGTAAAGACCACACTGACTACAGGTTAGAATCTAGTAGTGGATCTGGACTGGGACCTGTAAAGACCACACTGACTCCAGGTCAGAATCTAATAGTGGATCTGGACTGGGACCTGTAAGGAAACTGATATTAACCTGAAGGTTCTGAAATTGAGTCATTCTTAGGGAATGTGTCACCTGTGTTCTGAAAGGCCTGTGCTAGTGTGGCAGGTGCTTCCCACTAGGCTGGATGTGTTTATTGATTGAGGGGAAGATGATCTCAGAGGGCCATTAGTAGGATGGAGTGATGGAGGAGAGATGGATGAGAGATGGAGGAGAGATGGAGCTGTGTTGAAAAGGAGCAGGAACAGGGAGGGAAGGACTGAAATTAACACCTCTCTAATCATCATGCCTCATACTCAAATACAGCCTCTGGCTTCCATGCAGCATAGTTCACAAACGCACACACACTCACCATCAATAATACAACACACAAGGAAGCCAAAGCAGGAATGACTGTAAGCATGTCTACAACAACAGAATGTAACATCCAACATTACAATACCCAGGTGTGTGTGTGTGTGTGTGTGTGTGTGTGTGTGTGTGTGTGTGTGTGTGTGTGTGTGTGTGTGTGTGTGTGTGTGTGTGTGTGTGTGTGTGTGTGTGTGTGTGTGTGTGTGTGTGTGTGTGTGTGTGTGTCAATATGCATTATTGCATATGGTGCAGGTTCTACATCTGAACCAGTGCACACATTTCACCTACAGGACTGAATTCGTATCATTCTCCTTGGACCTCTCAT
>NC_034188.2:78315090-78352590 GCF_002021735.2 Oncorhynchus kisutch | reverse complement strand
GGGGAGAAAACTCCTTCTCTTTTTCCATTCTTTCTTGCTCTCTCTTTGGCTGAGGACATTACCCATGGGGCAATGCATCTCCCGATATGCCCAGACTATATGCTGTTGTGATGTCTCTTTTGGAATGTGTATTCCACATCAAGAGTGTCATTACTGAAAGATCATGTCATAAAAAAACACGTAGATTACGGGACTATGTCTGATCTGTAGATTACAGGACTATGTCTGATCTGTAGATTACAGGACTATGTCTGATCTGTAGATTACAGGACTATGCCTGATCTGTAGATTACAGGACTATGTCTGATCTGTAGATTACAGGACTATGTCTGATCTGTAGATTACAGGACTATGTCTGATCTGTAGATTACAGGACTATGTCTGATCTGTAGATTACAGGACTATGTCTGATCTGTAGATTACAGGACTATATCTGATCTGTAGATTACAGGACTATGTCTGATCTGTAGATTACAGGACTATGTCTGATCTGTAGATTACAGGACTATGTCTGATGTGTAGATTACAGGACTATGTCTGATCTGTAGATTACAGGACTATGTCTGATGTGTAGATTACGGGACTATGTCTGATCTGTAGATTACAGGACTATGTCTGATCTGTAGATTACAGGACTATATCTGATCTGTAGATTACAGGACTATATCTGATCTGTAGATTACAGGACTATGTCTGATCTGTAGATTACAGGACTATGTCTGATCTGTAGATTACGGGACTATGTCTGATCTGTAGATTACGGGACTATGTCTGATCTGTAGATTACGGGACTATGTCTGATCTGTAGATTACGGGACTATGTCTGATCTGTAGATTACGGGACTATGTCTGATCTGATTGGCTTTCTATAGGATTTCTCTTGATCAGAGAGGCTAGACAGCTGAACTAGCAGAATAAGTAGACACAATTAAATTCAGTACCCTATGAGTTATTATCCCCAACAGGCATCACAGCTTCCTCCAATGCACAATCTCAGAACGCCTTCATGTGGCATTTCTAGGAAAGATGTTATTTCCATCGACTGCTCGGGTCGAGCCACTCCAACCCGTTGAACAAAATGAATACACATTCTGAGTCAGACAGTGATTTTAATGGCCCTGAGCAGCTCAAATGATGAGCTGTTTTATCTGTATACATCTTTATGGGAATCAATGTTGCCACTTTCTCAGGTAGACTCAATCATGCAGGATTTCCCAGCTGCTCATGGAGTAGTAGTGCCTGTTTACCAAGTGTTTTTACTCAAAGCATAATGTTTACCTCTCAACATGTCTTATTATCAACCAACAGCTGGCCCTGCCATGCTACATCCTTCCTCATTAGGCAGCATAGCCCAAAATCCTCTCCTCTCCTCTCCTCTCCTCTCCTCTCCTCTCCTCTCCTCTCCTCTCCTCTCCTCTCCTCTCCTCTCCTCTCCTCTCCTCTCCTCTCCTCTCCTCTCCTCTCCTCTCCTCTCCTCTCCTCTCCTCTCCTCTCCTCTCCTCTCCTCTCCTCTCCTCTGCCTCTTCCTCTTCCTCTTCCTTTCCCTCTCTTCCCCTCTCCCAGTCCTACCAGGCACATTCATCTACTCAGTCACTCAGTATACTTGGTTGCATCTCGGTCAGTCTGTCTGCCTTTCAGTCTGTGTGGTGTAATTGGCAGGAAACCTCCTCTGCGTCTTTCCCCTCCTTCCTTCCGGCTCTAAAGTGTCCATTCAGGGCTGAGCGGGAGGCGAGCATCAGCACAACCCAGCCCTATCCCTTATCAGGCCAGGCAGAAAGGGCCATGGGCACATTGTTCTTCTGTATCAGCCAGCTCCAGTTACCGCACGCTCTGCACATCTGGCAGCCGTCGCACAAACACTACAAAACAACCAGGCAGAAGAGGCAGATGCAACACATTGAAAACTGAAGTGGCCACCAAAAGATACAATTTCGGGGAAATAAATGCATCTTTAATTGTAGCGCTTGTTAATTATAGAGCGCTGTGAAGAGAGAAAAAATTTAGCGGCTCATCACTATTTATTATGCAAATGTATTCCGTTTTAGTCACAATTAAGTGATTAGAAAGCTGTCTTTCTCTTTCTCTCTTTCTTCTCTTTGTTCTTCCTGTCTTTTTCTTAGCTTTTCAGCATATTACTTTAATGAAGCCATTACTTCTCCAAGTGAATTTTTATGAGTTTTTAACTAACATTTTAATGAGCTATACATTACCATAAAGCATGGAATAGCCTAAATTGAATTTGAGGATTGTACGTTGGAAGGATGGAGGGTGGTAAGAGGGGATAGGTTCATTAAATAGTTAATTATATTGTTTTTCCATCACACTGTATTCCATGGTATGGGCGTCCAGTAGGATACCCTGCCTGGTACTTTCTGTCTTCTGCCATTACGGTGCTGGCCAGCGGGGGCCTCATTAAGCCAAATTAGGACTGCTGGGTGAAAAACGATCTTTGAAGGAGGACTGTGTTAATGAGTGTTTGTTTAGGCCCTGTGTACAGAGGCAGGGACACCCTCACAGCGTGGGGCAGAGTGTGATGGAATGTGCCACCTCCCCCCTCCACTAGTTAATTGACACCCTCTGTCTCCTCTCTCTCTAATGTTTGACCTTCTGCCATGTCCCTCCTCTCATCATCTCTTGTTGTGTTGTCTTCCTCCTCTTCCTCCTCGACCCTCTCCCTCCTCTACCCTCTACCCTCTTCCTCCTCCTCTAGCATCGACCCTCTCCCCTCCTCTACCATCTACCCTCTTCCTCCTCTACCCTCTTCCTCCTCTACCCTCTTCCTCCTCTACCATCTACCCTCTTCCTCCTCTACCCTCGACCCTCTCCCTCCTCCAGCTTCTACCCTTTTCCTCCTCTACCCTCGACCCTCTCCCTCCTCTACCCTCTACCCTCTTCCTCCTCTACCCTCTTCCTCCTCTACCCTCTTCCTCCTCTACCATCGACCCTCTTCCTCCTCTACTCTCGACCCTCTCCCTCCTCTACCCTTTTCCTCCTCTACCCTCGACCCTCTCCCTCCTCTACCCTCTACCCTCTTCCTCCTCTACCCTCTACCCTCTTCCTCATCGACCCTCTCCCTCCTCTACTCTCTACCCTCTTCCTCCTCCTCTACCCTCGACCCTCTCCCTTCTCTACCCTCTACCCTCTTCCTCCTCTACTCTCTTCCCCCTCTACCCTCTTCCTCCTCTACCATCTACCCTCTTCCTCCTCTACCCTCTCCCTCCTCTACCCTCTTCCCCCTCTACCCTCTTCCTCCTCTACCATCTACCCTCTTCCTCCTCTACCCTCTACCCTCTCCCTCCTCTACCATCTACCCTCTTCCTCCTCTACCCTCTTCCTCCTCTACCATCTACCATCTACCCTCTTCCTCCTCTACCCTCTACCCTCTCCCCCTCTACCCTATATCCTCCTCCTCTACCCTCTACCCTCTCCCTCCTCTACCCTCTACCATCTTCCTCCTCTAACCTCTACACTCTTCCTCCTCTACCCTCTACCCTCTTCATCCTCTAACCTCTACCCTCTTCCTCCTCTAACCTCTAGCCTATTCCTCTTCTACCCTCCTCCTCCACCCTCTACCCTCTTCCTCCTCTACCCTCTACCCTCCTCCTCTACCCTCTTCCTCCTCTACCCTCTACCCTCTACCCTCTTCCTCCTCTACCCTCCTCCTTCTCTACCCTCCTCCTCCTCTAACCTCCTCCTCCTCCATCCTCCTCCTCTAACCTCCTCCTCCTCCATCCTCCTCCTCCTCCTCGTTTCCCCTTCTCATCCTGTTCCCTCCTCATCCTCCCATCCGCCTCCTCCTCTAACCTCCTCCTCTACCCTCCCTCTCTTTGCTTCACCTTTCACCACACTTACCTTTCTCTCTCTCCATCCCTGTTTATAACCCCATTCAAATATGTACATATCATCCCTGGCTATAACCCCATTAAAAGATGTACATATCATTGTCATATCACAACCTGTTTTCCCCCAGCACCATATCACACCACTCCATATGATATGATTGCCATATTTCCTGCATCTTATCTGGTGGCGTGACAGGTTTATTTAGGACACCCTGGCTGGTCATTTGCAGATAGGAGGACATGGGGTGAATTACATGATAGGATGAGCTGCATAATGCATCCATCTATATAGGTAGACCATAGAAACAGGTAGAGAAGGATGGTAGGGAGAGAATGTGACACATTCACAGTGTTTAATAGTCACATTCACAGTGTTTAATAGTCACATTCACAGTGTATAATAGACATATTCACAGTGTTTAATAGACACATGAACAGTGTTGAGGGTGTGATTGCAGGGTACAGTGAACATCTTAGGCTCCAACATGCAGGACTAAATGAAATAAAACAATGAACATGGAAATAAAAACAAAACAACAATAGAAATAGAAATATAGAAATATAAATACCACTATATTCATTATTACTGGAGCAGTGATGAATAAATACATGTCTATTGAGGTGAAGACTGTTGGGGGGGGAATCACCATATGGGGGAGCAGCAGTCAGAGTAAAGACTGTTGGGGGGGAATCACCATATGGGGGAGCAGCAGTCAGAGTAAAGACTGTTGGGGGGGAATCACCATATGGGGGAGCAGCAGTCAGAGTAAAGACTGTTGAGGGGGTTGGAGGGAATCACCATATGGGGGAGCAGCAGTCAGAGTAAAGACTGTTGGGGGGGAATCACCATATGGGGGAGCAGCAGTCAGAGTAAAGACTGTTGAGGGGTTGGGGGGAATCACCATATGGGGGAGCAGCAGTCAGAGTAAAGACTGTTGGGGGGGAATCACCCTATGGGGGAGCAGCAGTCAGAGTAAAGACTGTTGAGGGGGTTGGGGGGAATCACCATATGGTGGAGCAACAGTCAGAGTAAAGACTGTTGAGGGGGTTGGGGGGAATCACCATATGGGGGAGCAGCAGTCAGAGGAAAGACTGTTGAGGGGGTTGGGGGGAATCACCATATGGGGGAGCAGCAGTCAGAGGAAAGACTGTTGGGGAGGGATCACCATATGGGGGAGCAGCAGTCAGAGTAAAGACTGTTGGGGGGGAATCACCATATGGAGGAGCAGCAGTCAGAGTAAAGACTGTTGGGGAGGAATCACCATATGGGGGAGAAGCAGTCAGAGTAAAGACTGTTGGGGGGGTTGGGGAGGATTCACCATATGGGGAGCAGCAGTCAGAGTAAAGACTGTTGGGGGGGTTTGGGGGGAATCACCATATCGGGAGTAGCAGTCAGAGTAAAGACTGTTGGGGGGAATCACCATATGGGGAGCAGCAGTCAGAGTAAAGACTGTTGGGGGGGTTGGGGGGGAATCACCATATGGGGAGTAGCAGTCAGAGTAAAGACTGTTGAGGGGGAATCACCATATCGGGAGCAGCAGTCAGAGTAAAGACTGTTGAGGGGGAATCACCATATGGGGGAGTAGCAGTCAAAGTAAAGACTGTTGGGGGGGAATCACCATATGGGGGAGAAGCAGTCAGAGTAAAGACTGTTGGGGGGGTTGGGGGGGAATCACTATATGGGGGAGCAGCAGTCAGAGTAAAGACTGTTGGGGGGGTTGGGGGGGAATCACTATATGGGGGAGCAGCAGTCAGAGTAAAGACTGTTTGGGGGAGGAATCGCCATATGGGGGGAGCAGCAGTCAGAGTAAAGACTGTTGAGGGGGTTGGGGGGAATCACCATATGGGGAGCAACAGTCAGAGTAAAGACTGTTGAGGGGGTTGGGGGGAATCACCATATGGGGGAGCAGCAGTCAGAGTAAAGACTGTTGGGGGGGTTGGGGGGAATCACCATATGGGGGAGCAGCAGTCAGATTAAAGACTGTTGAGGGGGTTGGGGGGAATCACCATATGGGGGAGCAGCAGTCAGAGTAAAGACTGTTGAGGGGGTTGGGGGGAATCACCATATGGGGAGTAGCAGTCAGAGTAAAGACTGTTGAGGGGGAATCACCATATCGGGAGCAGCAGTCAGAGTAAAGACTGTTGAGGGGGAATCACCATATGGGGGAGCAGCAGTCAGATTAAAGACTGTTGAGGGGGTTGGGGGGAATCACCATATGGGGGAGCAGCAGTCAGAGTAAAGACTGTTGGGGGGGACTCACCATATGGGGGGGCAGCAGTCAGATTAAAGACTGTTGAGGGGGTTGGGGGGAATCACCATATGGGGGAGCAGCAGTCAGAGTAAAGACTGTTGGGGGGGAATCACCATATGGGGGGGCAGCAGTCAGAATAAAGACTGTTGAGGGGGTTGGGGGGAATCACCATATGGGGGAGCAGCAGTCAGAGTAAAGACTGTTGAGGGGGTTGGGGGGAATCACCATATGGGGGATTAGCAGTCAGAGTAAAGACTGTTGAGGGGGTTGGGGGGAATCACCATATGGGGGAGCAGCAGTCAGAGTAAAGACTGTTGAGGGGGTTGGGGGGAATTACCATATGGGGGAGCAGCAGTCAGAGTAAAGACTGTTGGGGGGGAATCACCATATGGAGGAGCAGCAGTCAGAGTAAAGACTGTTGGGGAGGATTCACCATATGGGGGAGAAGCAGTCAGAGTAAAGACTGTTGGGGGGTTGGGGAGGAATCACCATATGGGGAGCAGCAGTCAGAGTAAAGACTGTTGGGGGGGTTTGGGGGGAATCACCATATCGGGAGTAGCAGTCAGAGTAAAGACTGTTGGGGGGAATCACCATATGGGGAGCAGCAGTCAGAGTAAAGACTGTTGGGGGGGTTGGGGGGGAATCACCATATGGGGAGTAGCAGTCAGAGTAAAGACTGTTGAGGGGGAATCACCATATCGGGAGCAGCAGTCAGAGTAAAGACTGTTGAGGGGGAATCACCATATGGGGGAGCAGCAGTCAAAGTAAAGACTGTTGGGGGGGAATCACCATATGGGGGAGAAGCAGTCAGAGTAAAGACTGTTGGGGGGGTTGGGGGGGAATCACTATATGGGGGAGCAGCAGTCAGAGTAAAGACTGTTGGGGGGGTTGGGGGGGAATCACTATATGGGGGAGCAGCAGTCAGAGTAAAGACTGTTGGGGGGGTTGGGGGAGGAATCGCCATATGGGGGAGCAGCAGTCAGAGTAAAGACTGTTGAGGGGGTTGGGGGGAATCACCATATGGGGAGCAGCAGTCAGAGTAAAGACTGTTGAGGGGGTTGGGGGGAATCACCATATGGGGGAGCAGCAGTCAGAGTAAAGACTGTTGGGGGGGTTGGGGGGAATCACCATATGGGGGAGCAGCAGTCAGATTAAAGACTGTTGAGGGGGTTGGGGGGAATCACCATATGGGGGAGCAGCAGTCAGAGTAAAGACTGTTGAGGGGGAATCACCATATGGGGGAGCAGCAGTCAGATTAAAGACTGTTGAGGGGGTTGGGGGGAATCACCATATGGGGGAGCAGCAGTCAGAGTAAAGACTGTTGAGGGGGTTGGGGGGAATCACCATATGGGGGAGTAGCAGTCAGAGTAAAGACTGTTGAGGGGGTTGGGGGGAATCACCATATGGGGAGCAGCAGTCAGAGTAAAGACTGTTGAGGGGGTTGGGGGGAATCACCATATGGGGGAGCAGCAGTCAGAGTGAAGACTGTTGAGGGGGTTGGGGGAATCACCATATGGGGGAGCAGCAGTCAGAGTAAAGACTGTTGAGGGGGTTGGGGGGAATCACCATATGGGGGAGTAGCAGTCAGAGTAAAGACTGTTGAGGGGGTTGGGGGGAATCACCATATGGGGAGCAACAGTCAGAGTAAAGACTGTTGAGGGGGTTGGGGGGAATCACCATATGGGGGAGCAGCAGTCAGAGTAAAGACTGTTGGGGGGGTTGGGGGGAATCACCATATGGGGGAGCAGCAGTCAGATTAAAGACTGTTGAGGGGGTTGGGGGGAATCACCATATGGGGGAGCAGCAGTCAGAGTAAAGACTGTTGAGGGGGAATCACCATATGGGGGAGCAGCAGTCAGATTAAAGACTGTTGAGGGGGTTGGGGGGAATCACCATATGGGGGAGCAGCAGTCAGAGTAAAGACTGTTGAGGGGGTTGGGGGGAATCACCATATGGGGGAGCAGCAGTCAGAGTAAAGACTGTTGAGGGGGTTGGGGGGAATCACCATATGGGGGAGTAGCAGTCAGAGTAAAGACTGTTGAGTGGGTTGGGGGGAATCACCATATGGGGGAGCAGCAGTCAGAGTAAAGACTGTTGAGGGGGTTGGGGGGAATCACCATATGGGGGAGCAGCAGTCAGAGTAAAGACTGTTGAGGGGGGTGGGGGAATCACCATATGGGGGAGCAGCAGTCAGAGTAAAGACTGTTGAGGGGGTTGGGGGGAATCACCATATGGGGGAGCAGCAGTCAGAGTAAAGACTGTTGAGGGGGTTGGGGGGAATCACCATATGGGGGAGCAGCAGTCAGAGGAAAGACTGTTGAGGGGGTTGGGGGGAATCACCATATGGGGGAGTAGCAGTCAGAGTAAAGACTGTTGAGGGGGTTGGGGGGAATCACCATATGGGGGAGCAGCAGTCAGAGTAAAGACTGTTGAGGGGGTTGGGGGGAATCACCATATGGGGGAGCAGCAGTCAGAGTAAAGACTGTTGAGGGGGTTGGGGGGAATCACCATATGGGGGAGCAGAAGTCAGAGTAAAGACTGTTGAGGGGGTTTGGGGGAATCACCATATGGGGGAGCAACAGTCAGAGTAAAGACTGTTGAGGGGGTTGGGGGGAATCACCATATGGGGGAGTAGCAGTCAGAGTAAAGACTGTTGAGGGGGTTGGGGGGAATCACCATATGGGGGAGTAGCAGGCAGAGTAAAGACTGTTGAGGGGGTTGGGGGGAATCACCATATGGGGGAGCAGCAGTCAGAGTAAAGACTGTTGAGGGGGTTGGGGGGAATCACCATATGGGGGAGCAGCAGTCAGAGTAAAGACTGTTGAGGGGGTTGGGGGGAATCACCATATGGGGGAGCAGCAGTCAGAGTAAAGACTGTTGAGGGGGTTGGGGGGAATCACCATATGGGGGAGCAGCAGTCAGAGTAAAGACTGTTGAGGGGGTTGGGGGGAATCACCATATGGGGGAGCAGCAGGCAGAGGAAAAACTGTTGAGGGGGTTGGGGGGAATCACCATATGGGGGAGCAGCAGGCAGAGGAAAGACTGTTGAGGGGGTTGGGGGGAATCACCATATGGGGGAGCAGCAGTCAGAGTAAAGACTGTTGATGGGGTTGGGGGGAATCACCATATGGGGGAGCAGCAGGCAGAGTAAAGACTGTTGTGGGGGTTGGGGGGAATCACCATATGGGGGAGCAGCAGTCAGAGTAAAGACTGTTGAGGGGGTTGGGGGGAATCACCATATGGGGGATTAGCAGTCAGAGTAAAGACTGTTGAGGGGGTTGGGGGGAATCACCATATGGGGGAGCAGCAGTCAGAGTAAAGACTTTAGGGGGTTGGGGGGAATCACCATATGGGGGAGCAGCAGTCAGAGTAAAGACTGTTGAGTGGGTTGGGGGGAATCACCATATGGGGGAGCAGCAGTCAGAGTAAAGACTGTTGAGGGGGTTGGGGGGAATCACCATATGGGGGAGCAGCAGTCAGAGTAAAGACTGTTGAGGGGGTTGGGGGGAATCACCATATGGGGGAGCAGCAGTCAGAGTAAAGACTGTTGAGGGGGTTGGGGGGAATCACCATATGGGGGAGCAGCAGTCAGTGTAAAGACTGTTGAGGGGGTTGGGGGGAATCACCATATGGGGGAGCAGCAGTCAGAGTAAAGACTGTTGAGGGGGTTGGGGGGAATCACCATATGGGGGAGCAGCAGTCAGAGTAAAGACTGTTGAGGGGGTTGGGGGGAATCACCATATGGGGGAGCAGCAGCCAGAGTAAAGACTGTTGAGGGGGTTGGGGGGAATCACCATATGGGGGAGCAGCAGTCAGAGGAAAGACTGTTGAGGGGGTTGGGGGGAATCACCATATGGGGGAGTAGCAGTCAGAGTAAAGACTGTTGAGGGGGTTGGGGGGAATCACCATATGGGGGAGTAGCAGTCAGAGTAAAGACTGTTGAGGGGGTTGGGGTAATCACCATATGGGGGAGCAGCAGTCAGAGTAAAGACTGTTGAGGGGGTTGGGGGGAATCACCATATGGGGGAGCAGCAGTCAGAGTAAAGACTGTTGGGGGGGTTGGGGGGAATCACCATATGGGGGAGCAGCAGTCAGAGTAAAGACTGTTGAGGGGGTTGGGGGGGAATCACCATATGGGGGAGCAGCAGTCAGAGTAAAGACTGTTGAGGGGGTTGGGGGGAATCACCATATGGGGGAGCAGCAGTCAGAGTAAAGACTGTTGGGGGGGTTGGGGGGAATCACCATATGGGGGAGCAGCAGTCAGAGTAAAGACTGTTGAGGGGGTTGGGGGGGAATCACCATATGGGGGAGTAGCAGTCAGAGTAAAGACTGTTGGGGGGAATCACCATATGGGGGAGCAGCAGTCAGAGTAAAGACTGTTGGGGGGAATCACCATATGGGGGAGCAGCAGTCAGAGTAAAGACTGTTGGGGGGGAATCACCATATGGGGGAGCAGCAGTCAGAGTAAAGACTGTTGGGGGGGAATCACCATATGGGGGAGCAGCAGTCAGAGTAAAGACTGTTGGGGGGGTTGGGGGGAATCACCATATGGGGGAGCAGCAGTCAGAGTAAAGACTGTTGGGGGGGGATCACCATATGGGGGGGCAGCAGTCAGAGTAAAGACTGTTGGGGGGGTTGGGGGGAATCACCATATGGGGGAGCAGCAGTCAGAGTAAAGACTGTTGGGGGGGTTGGGGGGAATCACCATATGGGGGAGCAGCAGTCAGAGTAAAGACTGTTGGGGGGGTTGGGGGGAATCACCATATGGGGGAGCAGCAGTCAGAGTAAAGACTGTTGGGGGGGTTGGGGGGAATCACCATATGGGGGAGCAGCAGTCAGAGTAAAGACTGTTGAGGGGGTTGGGGGGAATCACCATATGGGGGAGCAGCAGTCAGAGTAAAGACTGTTGGGGGGGTTGGGGGGAATCACCATATGGGGGAGCAGCAGTCAGAGTAAAGACTGTTGGGGGGGAATCACCATATGGGGGAGCAGCAGTCAGAGTAAAGACTGTTGGGGGGGTTGGGGAACCAAGTGAAATTAAAACAATACAAATAATAATACAAATGGAAATAGTAATGTACATGTTAATAACTGTAACAGTGATGCATGTCGCTGAGGTGGGGGCAGAGTAAAAGTCCGTGGGGGAGGCTGTCCCTAAGGAGAGCAGCAGGTAAGCTAAGCAAACGTCGAGGGAGTGTGTGGGGAGAATATCCATAGGGGGAGTAGCGAGGAGGGGGGTGGGGTGGCGGGGTGGAGGAGGATGGTAGAGGAGGAGGCCGGTCGCCAGACAGACCGGCCAGATTTGTGCAATTGTTTCTCTGTGCTGACCTCTGACCCCATAGAGGGATATGAGGGGGTCATTTCTGTATCTGGATGGGGGGCAGAGGTTACCACTGGCCAGCTGGCCCAATGAGCTGTCCGGAGATACACAGAAATCTGCCACTGAGACAAATAGAGGCCCTTTCTCTACACCACGCTGCACTACATTATACTGCAGCCTTCAGCGTCTACAGCCAGTAATACAAAACACTAATATGACTCCACAGATAGCTCTAGTGTTTTTAGTGTAAAGTGACAGATATATTGCCTCTCTTGTCTAAAGGCACATAGTGGCATTGTAATAGCACTCTGGATGGATAGAGCAGAAAAAGCACTTCTTCCAAAGCACTGAATGAAATGCTGCTATCATAGCTCGGAGCTAGCTATTAAAATACACTCCAGGAACAGTATGTGCGCAGTGTTTTTTCCTATCAGTGTGTGAATAGGAGGTGGTGGTGCTGTAGAGTGGAATGGCTCCAGGTCTGAACAGCAGTGCTGTAATCCCTGTGTGTTTCTCAGCCCTGACCTGTCTGGAAATGTATGCAGGGAGAGGGAGCCCTTTGCTGCATTGGATAGGAAAGAAATGTATGCAGGGAGAGGGAGCCCTTTGCTGCATTGGATAGGAAAGAAATGTATGCAGGGAGAGGGAGCCCTTTGCTGCATTGGATAGGAAAGAAATGTATGCAGGGAGAGGGAGCCCTTTGCTGCATTGGATAGGAAAGAAATGTATGCAGGGAGAGGGAGCCCTTTGCTGCATTGGATAGGAAAGAAATGTATGCAGGGAGAGGGAGCCCTTTGCTGCATTGGATAGGAAAGAAATGTATGCAGGGAGAGGGAGCCCTTTGCTGCATTGGATAGGAAAGAAATGTATGCAGGGAGAGGGAGCCCTTTGCTGCATTGGATAGGAAAGAAATGTATGCAGGGAGAGGGAGCCCTTTGCTGCATTGGATAGGAAAGAAATGTATGCAGGGAGAGGGAGCCCTTTGCTGCATTGGATAGGAAAGAAATGTATGCAGGGAGAGGGAGCCCTTTGCTGCATTGGATAGGAAAGAAATGTATGCAGGGAGAGGGAGCCCTTTGCTGCATTGGATAGGAAAGAAATGTATGCAGGGAGAGGGAGCCCTTTGCTGCATTGGATAGGAAAGAAATGTATGCAGGGAGAGGGAGCCCTTTGCTGCATTGGATAGGAAAGAAATGTATGCAGGGAGATGGAGCCCTTTGCTGCATTGGATAGGAAAGAAATGTATGCAGGGAGAGGGAGCCCTTTGCTGCATTGGATAGGAAAGAAATGTAATAACAAATAAACCTCTCACATGAGTAATTCAGATGGGTGCCCTGTGGCTTTAAGAGAGGATGTGTACAGTTCAGTGTGTCTGTCTGTGCTGCCCCTCCCACTCCACCACTGTTCCACAGTCTGCCCTTCCCACTCCACCACTGTTCCACAGTCTGCCCTTCCCACTCCACCACTGTTCCACAGTCTGCCCTTCCCACTCCACCACTGTTCCACAGTCTGCCCTTCCCACTCCACCACTGTTCCACAGTCTGCCCTTCCCACTCCACCACTGTTCCACAGTCTGCCCTTCCCACTCCACCACTGTTCCACAGTCTGCCCTTCCCACTCCACCACTGTTCTACAGTCTGCCCTTCCCACTCCACCACTGTTCCACAGTCTGCCCTTCCCACTCCACCACTGTTCCACAGTCTGCCCTTCCCACTCCACCACTGTTCCACAGTCTGCCCTTCCCACTCCACCACTGTTCTACAGTCTGCCCTTCCCACTCCACCACTGTTCTACAGTCTGCCCCTCCCACTCCACCACTGTTCTACAGTCTGCCCTTCCCACTCCACCACTGTTCCACAGTCTGCCCTTCCCACTCCACCACTGTTCCACAGTCTGCCCTTCCCACTCCACCACTGTTCTACAGTCTGCCCTTCCCACTCCACCACTGTTCCACAGTCTGCCCTTCCCACTCCACCACTGTTCCACAGTCTGCCCTTCCCACTCCACCACTGTTCTACAGTCTGCCCTTCCCACTCCACCACTGTTCTACAGTCTGCCCCTCCCACTCCACCACTGTTCTACAGTCTGCCCTTCCCACTCCACCACTGTTCCACAGTCTGCCCTTCCCACTCCACCACTGTTCCACAGTCTGCCCTTCCCACTCCACCACTGTTCTACAGTCTGCCCTTCCCACTCCACCACTGTTCCACAGTCTGCCCTTCCCACTCCACCACTGTTTCCACAGTCTGCCCTTCCCACTCCACCACTGTTCTACAGTCTGCCCTTCCCACTCCACCACTGTTCTACAGTCTCTTTTCCCCACTCAGTCGCTGTTCCACCATGCAAGTTGCAACTTGACTCTTTCCCCTTTAAGTTTGAAAGTTGCCGCTGCGCCAGGTGCAGAGCTGCCTATTTACTGTGCTTTACCCCTTCTGCTGCTACCCTCCACCCCACCCCTCTCCTGCTGCCTCCTTAGGTAGTTGGAGAAATAAATACATTTGTCTGCCGAGGGCGGATTCCTATTTTTCTGATATGTGTTTGTATCGCCTGCAGCCTGTCTGACAGATGTAGCCTTCCCAGGCAGAAGGGTATGCATATATAAATATGTAATATTAATCACCAGTAAGGACACTGGCAGGAATTTGGGCCTTATACCTCCATGGGAGGTGAGGTGTTTTTGGAGGGGTAAGAGCTGGGGTTATCAGGGGGATAGAAATGCAATTACGTCTGACATCTGCCCGGCGATATGGGCCTCCGTGCCCGTAAGCCCTGGAGTTAGAGCAAGAGTTCAGAACCTGTATATACACAAATCATACCAGACACACACACACACACACACACACACACACACACACACACACACACACACACACACACACACACACACACACACACACACACACACACACACACACACACACACGCACACACAGCAAATACACACAAAAGCCACACACTTTCACAAACTGCACACACATCCAAGAAATGTACTGCTAATCAGTAGTGGCGCAAAGGCAGATGGTCAGTGGTAATCATCATGTAAGCAGAAATCCTAGAAAGATGCTTTGGACTTTCTTCAGTTGTATCCAATCAGGATTGAAGGTCAGGATTTGAATGTGAGTGTGTTTTCCCTGCTCGTTTCTTGTACATGCATCTGTTCAAGGCATTGTGTTGTTATTACAGAACCCAGAACCAACACACAGAACATAATCCTCTCACCTGAATACACACCATCTGTGTGAATGTGTGTAACTGTTGGGAGCTCAGTGTTTGGAAGTGTGTCTGTGTGAATGTGTGTACCTGTTGGGAGCTCAGTGTTTGAAAGTGTGTCTGTGTGAATGTGTGTACCTGTTGGGACCTCAGTGTTTGAAAGTGTGTCTGTGTGAATGTGTGTACCTGTTGGGAGCTCAGTGTTTGAAAGTGTGTCTGTGTGAATGTGTGTACCTGTTGGGAGCTCAGTGTTTGAAAGTGTGTCTGTGTGAATGTGTGTACCTGTTGGGACCTCAGTGTTTGAAAGTGTGTCTGTGTGAATGTGTGTACCTGTTGGGAGCTCAGTGTTTGAAAGTGTGTCTGTGTGAATGTGTGTACCTGTTGGGAGCTCAGTGTTTGAAAGTGTGTCTGTGTGAATGTGTGTACCTGTTGGGAGCTCAGTGTTTGGAAGTGTGTCTGTGTGAATGTGTGTACCTGTTGGGAGCTCAGTGTTTGGAAGTGTGTCTGTGTGAATGTGTGTACCTGTTGGGAGCTCAGTGAAAGTGTGTCTGTTTGCAGAGGTGTGTTTGTTTGTTTGTATTGGGGAGGGGCTTGGTAGCTTCTACGATACTGTAAAACATGTGTACAAACACACACACATAATATAACATACACTTTGTCTAGTAGATCTTGTTTCAATGTCTGGACAAAAAACACTTGGCCGCCACATTCAAACAGGTCTCTGTTTGTGATGGAAACAGAGGAACCAGGCAGGCTGAGGCTCCAGTCTCCACCCTGTCTGTCTGTCTGTCTGTCTGTCTCTCTGGGGCTGGCTAATTACAGCAGCTCATGAGTGCAAAGTGCTGCATCCTAGCTGGACCAACAATAGGAGGGACCCCCACCGTAGCCACTGCTCTATACCTCTCTCACAATCCGTCTCTCTCTCGATCCGTCTCCCTTGCTCCCTCCCTCTCCCTCACTCCCTCCAACCAGAGAGAGGAGCTCTCTTTGTGTACTCTCTCCTCCCAGTCTGAGAGGATTTCATTTGAATTCGTGTCACACAAAAGTCCCCCTATGTACCCTGTTTCCATCCCCTGGAAAATGGAGTTGAAAGCTTTTTCCCTCCCCCCTATTCCCTCCCTCCCTTCCTAAATAAATAAATAAACAGACCTAGTGGGCCTTGTAGAGGAGAGGAGAGCAGAACAGAGGAGAGGAGAGGAGAGGAGAGGAGAGGAGAGGAGAGGAGAGGAGAGGAGAGGAGAGGAGAGGAGAGGAGAGGAGAGGAGAGGAGAGGAGAGGAGAGGAGAGGAGAGGAGAGGAGAGGAGAGCAGAACAGAACAGAACAGAACAGAACAGAACAGAACAGAACAGAACAGAACAGAACAGGAGAGGAGAGGAGAGGAGAACAGAACAGAACAGAACAGGAGAGGAGAGGAGAGGAGAGGAGAGGAGAGGAGAGGAGAGGAGAGGAGAGGAGAGGAGAGGAGAGGAGAGGAGAGGAGAGGAGAGGAGAGGAGAGGAGAGGAGAGGAGAGGAGAGGAGAGGAGAGGAGAGGAGAGGAGAGGAGAGGAGCGCACTGGGACCTATTATACCACTCTAATCCAACCCCTTCTCCATGTGTGTGTGTGTGTGTGTGTGTGCAGGCAAGCACCACAGGGAATTTGCACAAGAACCTGTGGTGCTGCCCTTAATTTAGCTCTCCTCAAACATCCCCTTCTTCTTTTTTTATCCATCACACATGTCCCCAGATACAGGCTGGAATCACCGCCCGACATGACGGAATTCTGTGGATTTGGTTTGAGTTAAGCAGGAAAATGTCAGCTTGAGTGCGCCCAGCATGTTCTAGAATGATCCCAAGTTTGTGGCTTTAACAAGCAGCCTGAGCTTTTAAGGTAATCTTTTCTCTGTGAAGCAGCTCTTTATATCTGTTAAGTGGTTCAGTGTTTTCTGTTACACTGCAGAGCACAAGGACATTTGCTAATATACACTATGTATACAAAACCTTGATCTTTCCATGACATAGACTGACCAGGTGAATCCAGGTGAAACTATGATCCCTTATTGATGTCATTTGTTAAATCCACCTCAATTAGTGTAGAAGGGGAGAAGACAGGTTAAAGAAGGATTTTTAAGCCTTGAGATTGAAACATGGATTGTGAATGTGTGTCATTTAGACGGTGAATGGGCAACACAAAATATTGAAGTGCCTTTGAATGGGGTATGGTAGTAGGTGCCAGCTGTACTGGTTTGTGTCAAGAACTGCAACGCTGCTGGGTTTTTCATGCTCAACAGATTCCTTTGTGTATCAAGAATGGTCCACCACCCGATGAACATCCAATCAACTTGACACAACTGTGGGAAGCATTGGAGTCAACATGGGCCAGAATCCCTGTGGAACGCTTTCAACACCTTGTAGAGTCCATGCCCTAATGAATTGAGGCTGTTCTGAGGGAAAAAGAGGGGGAAAAGGGGGTGGGGGTGCAACTCAATATTAGTAAGGTGTTCCTCAGTGTAGAAGACACTGATACTGGTGTAGTCTCTAGTAACTAATGGGGGTTGAGGTGTGTTGTCAACTGTTAACATGTGCAGCCATTGTGTGGTTGATAATGAGCAGGCCTGTTCTGTGTGTATGACAGAACACTAGACAGGCTGAGAGGGGATCTGTGTGACGAAAGGGCTACCTGAGAGGGATTAGATAGCGGGGAACATTGTTTGCCAGACCGCCCATGGTCAGTGTGTGTGTGTGTACTATACCCATGGTACTGAGCAGTGCTGCGCCCCTGTGAGCTCTGTGATGTGAATGACACCGTGCTTCAGGGCATTCTGTGTGTTCCTGTGAGCTCTGTGATGTGAATGACACCGTGCTTCAGAGCATTCTGTGTGTTCCTGTGAGCTCTGTGATGTGAGTGACACCATGCTTCAGGTTATTATGTGTGTTCCTGTGAGCTCTGTGATGTGAGTGACACCATGCTTCAGGTTATTATGTGTGTTCCTGTGAGCTCTGTGATGTGAGTGACACCATGCTTCAGGTTATTATGTGTGTTCCTGTGAGCTCTGTGATGTGAGTGACACTATGCTTCAGGTTATTATGTGTGTTCCTGTGAGCTCTGTGATGTGAGTGACACCATGCTTCAGGTTATTATGTGTGTTCCTGTGAGCTCTGTGATGTGAGTGACACCATTGCTTCAGGTTATTATGTGTGTTCCTGTGAGCTCTGTGATGTGAGTGACACCATGCTTCAGGTTATTATGTGTGTTCCTGTGAGCTCTGTGATGTGAGTGACACCATGCTTCAGGTTATTATGTGTGTTCCTGTGAGCTCTGTGATGTGAGTGACACCATGCTTCAGGTTATTATGTGTGTTCCTGTGAGATCTGTGATGTGAGTGACACCATGCTTCAGGTTATTATGTGTGTTCCTGTGAGCTCTGTGATGTGAGTGACACCATGCTTCAGGTTATTATGTGTGTTCCTGTGAGCTCTGTGATGTGAGTGACACCATGCTTCAGGTTATTATGTGTGTTCCTGTGAGCTCTGTGATGTGAGTGACACCATGCTTCAGGTTATTATGTGTGTTCCTGTGAGCTCTGTGATGTGAGTGACACCATGCTTCAGGTTATTATGTGTGTTCCTGTGAGCTCTGTGATGTGAGTGCCACCATGCTTCAGGTTATTATGTGTGTTCCTGTGAGCTCTGTGATGTGAGTGACACCATGCTTCAGGTTATTATGTGTGTTCCTGTGAGCTCTGTGATGTGAGTGACACTATGCTTCAGGTTATTATGTGTGTTCCTGTGAGCTCTGTGATGTGAGTGACACCATGCTTCAGGTTATTATGTGTGTTCCTGTGAGCTCTGTGATGTGAGTGACACCATGCTTCAGGTTATTATGTGTGTTCCTGTGAGCTCTGTGATGTGAGTGCCACCATGCTTCAGGTTATTATGTGTGTTCCTGTGAGCTCTGTGATGTGAGTGACACCATGCTTCAGGTTATTATGTGTGTTCCTGTGAGCTCTGTGATGTGAGTGACACCATGCTTCAGGTTATTATGTGTGTTCCTGTGAGCTCTGTGATGTGAGTGACACCATGCTTCAGGTTATTATGTGTGTTCCTGTGAGCTCTGTGATGTGAGTGACACCATGCTTCAGGTTATTATGTGTGTTCCTGTACTCCTGCCTCCGCTGGGACCTCCATTAACTCCAATCAGCTGCTACTTGTGCTAGACCAGTCAGATGATATTTAACATCTGTTAACATCTGTTTAATGCACATCAGGCTGATCCCCCCCCCCCATGCACTCACCACACACACAGACACAGACACAGACATTGCAAGTCATTGCGTAAAGTGTTCACAGAGACACCTAGCTAAGTATTTGATCAGATAAAGTGTTTTGTCATTGCAGACCTTCTTCACAGGCTCACCCTCCCTCTCTCCTCTCCCTCTTTCTCCTCAGTGCTGCGTGATGACTTCAGACAGAACCCTACAGACGTGGTGGTGGCAGCGGGGGAACCGGCCATCCTGGAGTGTATCCCCCCTAGAGGTCACCCTGAACCCACCACCTACTGGAAGAAGGACAAAGTACGCATCGAAGACAAGGAGGACAGGATCACCGTAAGTACTACTACTAACTAACCACATAATACTAACTAGCCATGTACGACTAACTAACCACATAATACTAACTAGCCATGTACTACTAACTAACCAGGTACCACTAACTAACCACATAATACAAACTAAACAGGTACTACTAACTAACCACTTAATACTAACTAACCATGTACTACTAACTAACCACATAATACAAACTAAACAGGTACTACTAACTAACCACTTAATACTAACTAACCATGTACTACTAACTAACCACTTAATACTAACTAGCCATGTACTACTAACTAACCAGGTACCACTAACTAACCACATAATACAAACTAAACAGGTACTACTAACTAACCACTTAATACTAACTAACCATGTACTACTAACTAACCACATAATACTAACTAGCAACTTAAAAATAACTAACCATGTACTACTAACTAACCACATAATACTAACTAGCAACTTAAAAATAACTAACCATGTACTACTAACTAACCACATAATACTAACTAGCAACTTAAAAATAACTAACCATGTACTACTAACTAACCACATAATACTAACAAACCACATAATACTAACTAGCCACATAATACTAACTGTCCACGTACTACTAACAAACCACATACCATTACTTAACCACATAATACTAACTAACAACTTAAAAATAACTAACCATGTACTACTAACTAACTACCCATGTACTACTAACTAGCCACATAATACTAACTGTCCACGTACTACTAACAAACCACATACCATTACTTAACCACATAATACTAACTAACAACTTAAAAATAACTAACCATGTACTACTAACTAACTACCCATGTACTACTAACTAGCCACATAATACTAACTGTCCACGTACTACTAACAAACCACATACCATTACTTAACCACATAATACTAACTAACAACTTAAAAATAACTAACCATGTACTACTAACTAACCACATAATACTAACTAGCCACATAATACTAACTGTCCACGTACTACTAACAAACCACATACCATTACTTAACCACATAATACTAACTAACAACTTAAAAATAACTAACCATGTACTACTAACTAACTACTCATGTACTACTAACTAGCCACATAATACTAACTGTCCACGTACTACTAACAAACCACATACCATTACTTAACCACATAATACTAACTAACAACTTAAAAATAACTAACCATGTACTACTAACTAACTACCCATGTACTACTAACTAACCACATAATACTAACTAGCCATGTACTACTAACTAACTAACCATGTACTACTAACAAACCACATCATACTAACTAACCACATAATACTAACTAACAACTTAACAATAACTAACCATGTACTACTAACTAACTACCCATGTACTACTGACTACCCATGTACTACTAACTAACTAACCACTTAATACTAACTAGCCTAACTAACTAACTAACCATGTACTACTAACTAACCACATAATACTAACTAACCATGTAACTACAAACTAACTAACCATGTACTACTAACTAACCACATAATACTAACTAAGCATGTAACTACTAACTAACCATGTACTACTAATTAACCATGTACTACTAACTAGACGCTAACTACTAACCACCCCCTGGTCATAGGCCCGTGTGAGGTATGTAGATCAACTTGTTTCCTTGTGTCCTCAGATCCGAGGAGGGAAGCTGATGATCTCCAACACCAGGAAGAGTGATGCTGGCATGTTCATCTGTGTTGGCACAAACATGGTGGGAGAGAGAGACAGTGAGACGGCTCAGCTGACTGTGTTTGGTAAGCATCAATGTATGACAGTGTTCTCAAACGCGTTTTACATACGTTTTCTCATGACCCACCAATTAACAAAGTCCTTCATGTAAGTAAGCCACTGAAACAGTCAATGTTATATTATACTGAACTGAACCACTCTATGACTATTGCTGTCTCTCTCTCTCTCTCTCTGTCTCTCTCTCTCTCTCTCTCTCTCTCTCTCTCTCTCTCTCTCTCGCTCTCTCTGTCTGTCTCTCTCTCTGGCTCTCTCTCCCTCTCTCTCTCTCTCTCTCTCTCTGTCTCTCTCTGTCTCTCCAGAGCGTCCCACCTTCCTGCGTCGGCCCATCAACCAGGTGGTCCTGGAGGAGGAGGGGGTAGAGTTCAGGTGCCAGGTGCAGGGAGACCCCCAGCCCAACGTACGCTGGAGGAAGGATGATGTTGATGTACCCCGTGGGAGGTAAGACCCAATAAATCAACCAATGTTTTTCTGATCAATTTGATATGATTTTAATGTACAAAACATTTGCTTTTCCTTCAAAAACAAGGACATTTCTAAGTGATCCCAAACTTTTTTGGTAGTGTATATTCTTTAATACCTCTGTCGTCCCTTGGCCCCCCTTTGACTTCTCCATCAGTAGTACTGAGTGGTTGATCCTGTATTGTTGAAGTGCCAGCCTGGCCTTCTCTACCACGCTCTAGTTTACATAGACTAACTCAGGATGAGTGATCAATGTCAGAATCTCTCCATCTCTCTTTCTATCTCTCTTTATCTCGCTCTCTCTCTCGCTGTCTAATGATAACTCTACAGGAGAAACAGGACTGCTGCCAGCCCTCTCTCTCACCTGCCCGTCTCAGCCTGCCAGCCAGCAGGAATTAAACAGGACCATTAGGCTGTTCACAACACTCATTAACCACACAGGGTAACCTTGCTAGCAGCTAGACAAACACACTGTGCCCCCATAGCTCTGTCTGTCAATCAGTGGTCAGCCAAGGGAGACAAAGCGGTCTCATTGTCCATACCAGAGGCCGGAGTCTGCAGACAGACGGACAGACAGATAGGCAGGGTATCTATGTGTGCCAACTGAGGACATGACCCTGGGAGTGTGTGTGTGTTCAGGTGCAGTTGTACAGGTGAGCCCTTGGCACATAATCCCACAATCGCACGACACAACAATAAACCTGTTCGCCCATTCTGAGAAAGAGAGAAAAACAGAGCGAGTCACACCGGCCCTGTGTGATGTGTATTTGTCATAGTATACAGAATACTGTACTACTCTGCTTCTTGTCAAATGTCTTTTCTTCAACTAGTGCCAGCAGTGATGGTGTTCTATTGGCCCTCTGCTCCCTCTGCCCCACTGTGTCTCAGTCACTGCACATAGAGTCAACAGCAGGGCTGTGTCACTACCAGGGTTCAAAGAGACTGGCCTGTCCAACTTTAGGGTCACTCACTGCTAAGGTCACCACATTAAACACAGACTAATGGACGTTTGTCAAGGCTAGCTGCTAGCTGCTCTGTTTGTGTCTGATAAGGTCAGGGTTCATAGGGTAGGGTTCATGAGCTGAGCCAGACCAAATAGACACAACTAACTTACTCGCTCATGTCTTTGATGTAACTTTGGTTCAGGAAATTAGTTTTTATTCATTATGACACATTCATTAACAGACTCATGAGTTTAGTAACATAAGATACATCCTGGAACACAATTTTCTCTGTTGCTTCTTCGTTTCCTGTGTCTTGCCTTTGAAGTCCAGTTATATTTGGAGGAGAAAGTACTGAACATGGGAAGCAACAGTAGCTGAATGATTAGATGTTCACGATCACGGTGTTTATAATTACATTCCCATGTTGTATTTGTTTCCAGTCTATCGGTTCTCCTTTGAAGCAGACTGGCTGAATGTGTGAAGACTGGATGAATGCGTGAAGAGTGTATTATTTTAAGTTGGACGTTCTCTGCTGTCTTTGTCGTCTTTGGGAGAGCAGTCGTTTTATTGAAGTCGGTATCTTTCCCCACTCTGCAGCTTATCTCCAATTACAACATCAAACACACTGCCTGTCTGACAGACAGAAACTCAGTGTATTCCAATTTGCCTGCAGATAATGATGCACACATTTCCCACCAACATACATTCTGTGCCTTCAGAATATATTATTTTATTAATACTTGTTCCACATTTTGTTGCTACAGCCTCCATTCAAAATGTATTCAATTCATGTTTTTTGCCTCAGCTATTTACACAGAATACCCCATAATGACAAAGTGAAAACATGTTTTTAGACATTTTTGCAAATATATAAAAAATGAAATACAGTAATATGTTATTTACATAAGTATTCACACCCCTGACTCATTACTTTTAGAAGCACATTTGGCAGTGATTACAGCTGTGAGTCTTTCTGGGGATGTCTTCTAGAACTTTCCACACCTGGATTGTATAACATTTGCATATTTAGCTTATCAAACTCCTTCAAGCTCTGTCAAATTGATTGTTGAACATTTAATCAATATTTAGTCATAGATATTCAAGAAGATTTAAGTCAAAAAAGTAACTTGGTCACTCAGAAACATTTACTGTCTTCTTGGTAAGAGCTCCAGTGTAGAGTTGGCCTTGTGTTTTAGGTTCCTGTTTTGATGAAATGTGAATCTCCCAGTGTCTGGTGGAAAGCAGACTCAACCAGGTTTTCCTCTACGATTTTGCCTGTGCTTAGCTTAATTCCACAATTTTTCATGAACAGCATAAAAAACAGCATACACAGCACATTATGGTCTTTCTCCTGCATTTCAAAGACGATGGTACAAAAATATTTTTTTCTTTGTATTATCTTTTACCAGATCTATTGTATTATATTCTCCTACATTATTTTCACATTCCCACAAACTTCAAAGAGTTTCCTTTCAAATAGTACCACGAATATGCATGTCCTTGCTTCAGGTCCTGAGCTACAGGCAGTTAGATTTGGGTGTGTCATTTTAGGCGATAATTGAAAAAAGGGGGCGGAATTTTATAATCACCATTGGCCTCATGGTGAAATCCCTTTGCTGTTTCCTTCCTCTCAGGCAACTGAGTTAGGAAGGATGTCAGTATCTT
The DNA here is from genome assembly GCF_002021735.2 of Oncorhynchus kisutch. Classification (NCBI taxonomy): domain Eukaryota; kingdom Metazoa; phylum Chordata; class Actinopteri; order Salmoniformes; family Salmonidae; genus Oncorhynchus; species Oncorhynchus kisutch. The sequence continues at coordinate 78,328,535 of NC_034188.2, read as the reverse complement.
TGTCGTGACTGTAGTGTAATCTATAGTGTAATTAATAACTTCACCATGCTCAAAGGGATATTCAAAGTCTGGTCATTAAAAAATCATGTTAAACACTATTATTCCACACAGAGGGAGTCACTACACCAGAACCAGAGCCAGCCCTGAAAGATGCAACCATGCTGTGTGTATGTGTCTGTGCTTGTGGGTAAGGCTGATGTGCATGTCGGCTTAGTGTGTGTGTGTGTGTGTGTGTGTGTGTGTGTGTGTGTGTGTGTGTGTGTGTGTGTGTGTGTGTGTGTGTGTGTGTGTGTGTGCATGTGCTTTTGCATGTGTGGGTGTCAGTGGTGGTCCTCACCACGGAGGAAATGAAAATGAAAGATCCCAAAAGATCAACCACTTTGATGTGAGGAAAGGCTACTGTTTACTGTTCATCAGAAAAGGTTACACTGTCCTTATTAATATGATAAGCTGCAGAAAGAAAGGCAATTAGATCCCCCCTTCTCTCCCTTTTATACATGTCTTGCTGCCCCCCCCCCCCTGTTGGCATAGACTAGAGCAGTGTGTGTGTGTGTGTGTGTGTGTGTGTGTGTGTGTGTGTGTGTGTGTGTGTGTGTGTGTGTGTGTGTGTGTGTGTGTGTGTGTGTGTTTCAAAGGATGATTGCTGGAGCCTCAGCTGAGTAAACAGCTCTTTAATGTGCTCAGTGGCTCTAGCTGCCTCTCAGGCAAACACAGACACTGGCACACAGACACAGGTCCTGGCATGGGGTAAAGCAGGGATAGGGTGGTCAACAGAGGCTTAGTAGCACATTTACAAGGTTGTAGTGTATGTTGTTGTATTAGAGTAGGGTAGCTTTAACACTGGTATAAGACAAATACGGTATGAACTAGATCTGTAGATCTGTGGAACTTGTGTATAACTTCCATATGGCTGGAAGAGGGAGGTTTCTATACATCATTCAGTAATATGGAGAGGACGGAGCTCATGGAAATCAGTCTGCCACATCTGCGAGCCAGGATGGGAGGAACAGAAAGCTCATTTTTTCCAGGCGGGAGAGATTCAGAAGAATCAACTATAGCGAGCCCCAAATCCCAGAGAACAAACTTGGACAGGGTGTGTTTTATCTCCCAGCTCTCTCTGTGTGGCCCAAATCCCTTTCTCCCTCTCTCTCTCTCCCTCCCTCTGACCCCTGTGCCCTCCTCTTATCTGAATCCCACCACCCCAGCAGCCCATCTGTATTCAGCCTGTCAGTCCCCCGACCCCAGAGCTACAGCCCCCCAATACCCCACACTGCCTTTCAATATCCATCCTGTCCTTTCTAATATAGCTTTGTCTATGCATGTGTGTGTGTGTGTGTGTGCGTGTGCGTGTGCATGTGTGTGTGAGCGTGTGTGTGTGAGCGTGTGTGTGTGCGCATGCGTGTATACGTGTGTGTGTGTGTGTGCATGCATGCGTGTATACGTATGCGTGTGTGTGTGTGTGCGTGTGTGTGTGTGCATGCGTGTATACATGTGTGTGTGTGTGTGTGTGTGTGTGTGTGTGTGCGTGCATGCGTGTATACGTGTGCGTGTGTGTGTGTGTGCGTGTTACAGAGGTGTGGTGGGTAACGTCATTCTACTGAGCTATTTACTTTAAGTTCCTATTCTTACCTTGTATTATGTCTTATTGTTTTTACATTGTTGAAAAGGAACCTGCAAGTAAGCATTTTGTTGGACAGTGTATACCATGTTTTAATCCTGTAAATATGTGTTTTAATCCTGTAAATATGTGTTTTAATCCTATAAAAACAGTGCTTTTAGACAGTGTTGTTAAAGACAGGGTTGTTAGAAAGTGGTGTTAGACAGTGTTGTTAAAGACAGGGTTGTTAGACTGTGTTGTTAAAGACAGGATTGTTAGACTGTGTTGTTAAAGACAGGATTGTTAGACAGTGTTGTTAAAGACAGGGTTGTTAGAAAGTGGTGTTAGACAGTGTTGTTAAAGACAGAGTTGTTAGACAGTGTTGTTAATGACAAGGTTGTTAGACAGTGTTGTTAAAGACAGGATTGTTAGACAGTGTTGTTAAAGACAGGGTTGTTAGACAGTGTTGATAGACAGTGTTGTTAGATAGTGTTGTTAGACAGTGTAGTTAAATTAAAGACGGTGTTGTTAGACAGTGTTGTTAAATTAAAGACGGTGTCGTTAGACAGTGTTATTAGACAGTGTTGTTAGAGAGTGCTGTTAGACAGTGTTGTTAGACAGTGTTGTTAGACAGTGTTGTTAGAGAGTGCTGTTAGACAGTGTTGTTAGAGAGTGCTGTTAGACAGTGTTGTTAGACGATGTTGTTAGAGAGTGCTGTTAGAGACAGTGTTGTTAGAGACAGTGTTGTTAGACAGTGTTGTTAGAGACAGTGTGGTTAGACAGTGTTGTTAGACAGTGTTGTTAGATGTTAGACAGTGTTGTTAGAGACAGTGTTGTTAGACAGTGATGTTAGAGACAGTGTTGTTAGGAACAGTGTTGTTAAAGACAGGGTTGTTGGACAGTTTTGATCAACAGTGTTGTTAGATGATGTTGTTAGGCAGTGTTGTTAGAGACCGTGTTGTCAGAAACAGGGTTGTTAGACAGTGTTGGTAGACAGTGTTGATAGACAGTGTTATTAGACAGTGTTGTTAAATTAAAGATGGTGTTGATAGACAGTGTTGTTAGACACAGTGTTGTTAAAGACAAGGTTGTTAGACAGTTTTGATAGACAGTGTTGTTAGATGATGTTGTTAGACAGTGTTGTTAGAGACTGTGTTGTTAGAAACAGGGTTGTTAGACAGTGTTGATAGACAGTGCTGTTAGACAGTGTTGTTAGAGAGTGTTGTTAGAGAGTGTTGTTAGAGACAGTGTTGTTAGACAGTGATGTTAGAGACAGTGTTGTTAGGAACAGTGTTGTTAAAGACAAGGTTGTTAGACAGTTTTGATAGACAGTGTTGTTAGATGATGTTGTTAGACAGTGTTGTTAGAGACTGTGTTGTTAGAAACAGGGTTGTTAGACAGTGTTGATAGACAGTGCTGTTAGACAGTGTTGTTAGAGAGTGTTGTTAGAGAGTGTTGTTAGAGACAGTGTTGTTAGCGAATGTGTTGTTAGAGACAGTGTTGTTAAAGAGTGCTGTTAGACAGTGTTGTTAGAGAGTGCTGTTAGACAGTGTTGTTAGAGGCAGTGTTGTTAGAGAGGGTGTTGTTAGAGAGTGCTGTTCAACAGTGTTGTTAGAGACAATGTTGTTAGACGATGTTACTAGAGTGCTGTTAGAGAGAGCTGTTAGAGAGTGTTGTTAGACAGTGTTGTTAGAGACATTGTTGATAGAGACAGTGTTGTTAGAGACAGTGTTGTTAGAGACAGGGTTGTTAGACAGTGTTGTTAGAGACAGTGTTGATAGAGACAGTGTTGATAGAGACAGTGTTGTTAGAGACAGTGTTGTTAGAGACAGTGTTGTTAAAGACAGTGTTGTTAGAAGGTGTTGTTAGAAGGTGTTGTTAGAGACAGTGTTGTTAGAGACAGTGTTGTTAGAATATGTTGTTAGAGACAGTGTTGTTAGAAACAGGTTTGTTAGACCATGTTGTTAGACAGTGTTGTTTAAGACAGTGTTGTTTAAGACAGTGTTGTTAGACGGTGTTGTTAGAGACAGTGTTGTTAGACGGTGTTGTTAGAGACAGTGTTGTTAGAGAAAGTGTTGTTAGACGGTGTTTTTAGAGAGTGCTGTTAGAACAGTGTTGTTAGACAGTGTTGTTCGTGTGTGTTGTTAGAGAGTGTTGTTAGACAATGTTGTTAGAGCATGTTGTTAGAGAGTGTTGTTAAAGACAGTATTGTTAGACAGTGTTGTTAGAGAGTGTTGTTAGACAGTGTTGTTAAAGACAGTGTCGTTAGAGAGGAGCAGCAATGTTGACCCTCAGTTTTCTGTCATTCTTCAGATCCGCAACTCAGCAGAAAAAAACATGGCAGGCTACGGCTTCTGTTTCTATATATATATATTTATATATATACATATATAGATACATCTGGTATTCATGAGTGTGTGTGTGTGTATGTGTGTGTGTGTGTGTGTGTGTATACGTGTGTCATCCTGTGCTAGCAATATATAGATACATCTGGTATTCATGAGTGTGTGTGTGTGTGTGTGTGTGTGTGTGTGTGTGTGTGTGTGTGTGTGTGTGTGTGTGTGTGTGTGTGTGTGCGTGCGTGCGTGCGTGCGTGCGTGTGTGTGTGTGTATACGTGTGTCATCCTGTGCTAGCAATAGACTGAATCTATTATACTGTGAGTGCCTACAAAATAAAGTCCGCCAGTTAAATGAAAGACATACTGTAGCAGAAAATAGCAGAGCAATATACAGTGTCTTTAATTAGGGAGTGGATGCAGGTCATCTGTAATGTACCAAGTGTATAGATCATTTAGCCTCATCTCTGACGGGAAAAATCTTCAAATGGCGCCTGTCTCCTTCATCTCATGTGAGGAAAAAGAGTTTGAGCATGTGAACACGGGGGCCTCGCAAGTGGCGCAGCGGTCTAAGGCACTGCATCGCAGGGTTAGGGGAGGGTTTGGCCTGCCGGGATTTCCTTGTGCATTCTGCTCTAGCGACTCTTTGAGGAGGGCTTGGCACCTGCAAGCTGACTCCAGTCGCCAGCTGGATGGTGATTCCTCCAACACATTGGTGCGGCTGGCTTCCAGGTTAAAGAAAGCAGTGTGTCAAATAAGCAGTGCGGCTTGGCAGGGTCGTGTTTCGGAGGACGCATGGCTCTCGACCTTCGCCTCTCCCGAGTCCGTATGGGAGTTGCAGCAATGTGACAAAACTGTAACTACCAATTGGACATCACGAAATTGGAGAGAAAAAGGGGTAAAAAAAGACATGTGCCCTTTGTATCTCTCACGCACACACACACACACACACACACACACACACACACACACACACACACACACACACACACACACACACACACACACACACACACACACACACACACACACACACACACACACACACACACACTCTGCCAGACATCTGTCAGTGAGTGGTTATTTGCTGTAGAGTTTTTCCTGGTGTATCTTCAACATTTCCCTGTAGACGTTTCAGCGTCTGTTCAAAACCACTCTGACAAACTCTAAAATGCCTTGCTGTGGTTATCATGGTGCTTTGGGTAATGGCAGCCCTCTGGGTGCACAGCCCTCATTGTCCTCTCATTCCCTCATTGTCCCCTTGGAGAAAAGCTGTTGCAGTATCATGCTCCGTTCAAAAAATGCAGAACTAAGAACAGATACAGCCCTTGGTTCACCCCAGACCTGGCTGCCCTCGACCAGCACAAAAACATCCTGTGGCGGACTGCAATAGCATCGAATAGTCCCCGTGATATGCAACTGTTCAGGGAAGTCCGGAACCAATACACGCAGTCAGTCAGGAAAGCTAAGGCCAGCTTCTTCAGGCAGAAGTTTGCTTTTCAAACGGTCGCTGCCTGCACCTGCATGCCCGACTAGCATCACCACCCTGGATGGTTCCGACCTAGAATATGTGGACGTCTATAAGTACCTAGGTGTCTGGCTAGACTGCAAACTCTCCTTCCAGACTCATATCAAACATCTCCAATCGAAAATCAAATCAAGAGTCGGCTTTCTATTCCGCAACAAAGCCTCCTTCACTCAAGCCGCCAAGCTTACCCTAGTAAAACTGACTATCCTACCGATCCTCGACTTCGGCGATGTCATCTACAAAATGGCTTCCAACACTCTACTCAGCAAACTGGATGCAGTCTATCACAGTGCCATCCGTTTTGTCACTAAAGCACCTTATACCACCCACCACTGCGACTTGTATGCTCTAGTCGGCTGGCCCTCGCTACATATTCGTCGCCAGACCCACTGGCTCCAGGTCATCTACAAGTCTATGCTAGGTAAAGCTCCGCCTTATCTCAGCTCACTGGTCACGATGGCAACACCCATCCGTAGCACGCGCTCCAGCAGGTGTATCTCACTGATCATCCCTAAAGCCAACACCTCATTTGGCCGCCTTTCGTTCCAGTACTCTGCTGCCTGTGACTGGAACGAATTGCAAAAATCGCTGAAGTTGGAGACTTTTATCTCCCTCACCAACTTCAAACATCAGCTATCTGAGCAGCTAACCGATCGCTGCAGCTGTACATAGTCTATTGGTAAATAGCCCACCCTTTTCACCTACCTCATCCCCATACTGTTTTTATTTATTTACTTTTCTGCTCTTCTGCACACCAATATCTCTACCTGTACATGACCATCTGATCTTTTATCACTCCAGTGTTAATCTGCAAAATTGTAATTATTTGCCTACCTCCTCATGCCTTTTGCACACATTGTATATAGACCCCCCCTTTGTTTTCTACTGTGTTATTGACTTGTTAATTGTTTACTCCATGTGTAACTCTTTGTTGTATGCTCACACTGCTATGCTTTATCTTGGCCAGGTCGCAGTTGCAAATGAGAACTTGTTCTCAACTAGCCTACCTGGTTAAATAAAGGTGAAATAAAAATAAATAAATAAAATAAACACATTTTAAATTGACGTTTAAGAAAAGGACAAGAACAATATACTGGGATCAGCTAACGCTAACATAACCATTAGGGGATAAATACATCACTAGGCTTAGATCAGTGTCTAGGTGTAATAGCACTACACTCTACGTGGTTGGTTGACAGCAGACTACAGCTACGGGACAAGTCAACCATTGTGAGGGGAGAAGAGGTGAAGGAGTGGGGAGAGGGAGCAAGGGAGTACAGTTCTGCCCTAGAGCCCTACAGAGGGAAGATGAGAAGTGAGAAGAAGAAGATCTATCAGAGCAGAGGAGAGGAGAGAGAGGACCTTGTCTCTGAGCTACAGCCACACAGTCAGAGTCAGGAGAGGAGAGGAGAGGAGAGGAGAGGAGAGGAGAGGAGAGGAGAGGAGAGAGAGAGAGAGAGAGAGAGAGAGAGAGAGAGAGAGAGAGAGAGAGAGAGAGAGAGAGAGAGAGAGCTGGCCTCAGTCCCATACCTGAAACCTGGGAGACTGACTCATTCTTGTTACTGTACAGCACCTCACACACACACACACAAGGACAGATAAGGACTGAGTCATTCAGTACGACACCACAAATACACTTGACCACACATATACTTGACCACACACACACACACACAGGTGATAAGAAGTTCTCACAGTGAGACAGCAAGGACTCTTCAGGTGACACAGATGAGTGTTTGAGAAATCTTCGAGTCCCTGTGTGGTATAGAACTGCTGTAGCACTGTAGAAACTCATATCTCCAGCAGCAGCACAGGCACAGTTTGGAACTCAGGTCCCACAGTCCAGCACTCATGATAGTCTTATCTATGTTGGCCCTGCCCTGTGTATCAAACACCTGAACTATGTGGGCCCAGCCCTGTGTATCAAACACTTCAACTCTGTGGGCCCAGCCTGTGTATCAAACACTTCAACTCTGTGGGCCCAGCCTGTGTATCAAACACTTCAACTATGTGGGCCCAGCCTCTGTATCAAACACTTCAACTCTGTGGGCCCAGCCTGTGTATCAAACACCTGAACTATGTGGGCCCAGCCCTGTGTATCAAACACCTAAACTGTGTGGGCCCAGCCCTGTGTATCAAACACCTGAACTGTGTGGGCCCAGCCCTGTGTATCAAACACCTGAACTATGTGGGCCCAGCTCTGTGTATCAAACACCTGAACTATGTGGGCCCAGCCCTGTGTATCAAACACCTGAACTATGTGGGCCCAGCCCTGTGTATCAAACACCTGAACTATGTGGGACCAGCCCTGTGTATCAAACACCTAAACTGTGTGGGCCCAGCCCTGTGTATCAAACACCTGAACTATGTGGGCCCAGCCCTGTGTATCAAACACTTCAACTCTGTGGGCCCAGCCTGTGTATCAAACACTTAAACTCTGTGGGCCCAGCACTGTGTATCAAACACTTCAACTATGTGGGCCCAGCCTGTGTATCAACCACTTCAACTATGTGGGCCCAGCCCTGTGTATCAGACACTTCAACTATGTGGGCCCAGCCCTGTGTATCAAACACCTGAACTATGTGGGCCCAGCCCTGTGTATCAAACACTTCAACTATGTGGGCCCAGCCTGTGTATCAGACACTTCAGCTATGTGGGCCCAGCCCTGTGTATCAGACACTTCAACTATGTGGATCCAGCCCTGTGTATCAGACACTTCAACTATGTGGGCCCAGCCTGTGTATCACACACTTCAGCTATTTGGGCCCAGCCTGTGTATCAGACACTTCAACTATGTGGTTGATTGCTGCCCTGTCTTGGCATGTGTTTACATTCCAATCACTCGACATCTCTCTGCATATGAAAGCTAGTAACTTTGTGTGGGATGTGCATGGTACTGTATGATAGTGTATACTGTACAGTACAGTATGTATTTCACTGTGAGTGTGTGTTTATTTCTGTGTGTTCTGTAGTTCAGAGCGAGGGAGAGACCAGGCAGCAGGATGAACTTGACTGCTCTCCTCTCCACAACCTTTCCATATTCAATATAATTACATACCTATTCTAATAGAGAACACAGCTGTAGCCCGAGCCAGCTACAAGAAAGAGCTACTCTTTCCTCCTCTCTCAGTGTGTGTGTGTGTGTGTGTGTGTGTGTGTGTGTGTGTGTGTGTGTGTGTGTGTGTGTGTGTGTGTGTGTGTGTGTGTGTGTGTGTGTGTGTTTTATCCACCAGCATTTTCAGTGTTCTCGTAATCTTAGCTGATTTGTTCTAGGATGACAGATTGATTGAGTCATGTTTCCCTCTGAATACATTATCCACTAGCCTGGGGTGCATTTAGATAAACTGATAGTTGGAAAATCCCGAAACAAAACACACGTTGTATGATGTTGGTCAATGTGTTTCTGATTGCTGAGTGTGTCCATGCATGGATAGTCTTGTGTGGGAACTTGTCAAAACAATACAGCTGTTTTTATTCATACCAACGATCACAATGGGCATCTGTGCCCTTCCTGCATCCCCCCTAAACACCCTCTTGTCTTCTGTCTCTACCGCCTGCCACTGTCCCTCAGTCAAGAGTTCATGTCATCTCTACAGTCTTGTTGTTCCATCTCAGCCTGAGGCAGTGTAGGAGAAAGACTCTCCCTTGTCTCCATTAAGTTGTTTGTTTTCCATCAGACAGGGTCATCTCAAATGGCGCTGTGTCATTCCTTTGGAGGCCTCTCTCACCATTCAAACAATAACAGCTTTATTCTCCTCCCCACCTCCACACAACCTGCTCTCCTGACTCCCCTGTCTCTCCCCAAAACAAAGCATTTAGTCATGACTCAGTCAAATAATTGTTATGGTTTTTTAAGGGCCAATGTGATACAGTATGTAGAGCTGCCAGTCAGGGAGGAGGAGGAGGAATGCACTTCAGTAAAGCTGCCAGTCAGGGAGGAGGAGGAGGAGGAATGCACTTCAGTAGAGCTGCCAGTCAGGGAGGAGGAGGAGGAATGCACTTCAGTAAAGCTGCCAGTCAGGGAGGAGGAGGAGGAATGCACTTCAGTAAAGCTGCCAGTCAGGGAGGAGGAGGAGGAATGCACTTCAGTAAAGCTGCCAGTCAGGGAGGAGGAGGAGGAATGCACTTCAGTAAAGCTGCCAGTCAGGGAGGAGGAGGAGGAATGCACTTCAGTAAAGCTGCCAGTCAGGGAGGAGGAGGAGGAATGCACTTCAGTAGAGCTGCCAGTCAGGGAGGAGGAGGAGGAATGCACTTCAGTAAAGCTGCCAGTCAGGGAGGAGGAGGAGGAGGAATGCACTTCAGTAGAGCTGCCAGTCAGGGAGGAGGAGGAGGAATGCACTTCAGTAAAGCTGCCAGTCAGGGAGGAGGAGGAGGAGGAGGAGGGATGCACTTCAGTAAAGCTGCCAGTCAGGGAGGAGGAGGAGGAATGCAACTTCAGTAAAGCTGCCAGTCAGGGAGGAGGAGGAGGAAATGTAATAATATGAGAGAGAGAGAGAGAGAGAGAGAGAGAGAGAGAGAGAGAGAGAGAGAGAGAGAGAGAGAGAGAGAAAGAGAAGAGAGAGAGAGAGAGAGAGAGAGAGAGAGAGAGAGAGAGGGAGAGGAGGGAGGGAGGGAGGGAGGGAGGGAGGGAGGGAGGGAGGGAGGGAGGGAGGGAGGGAGGGAGGGAGGGAGGGAGGGAGGGAGGGAGGGAGGGAGGGAGGGAGGAGGGGAGGGGAGGGAGGGAGGGAGGGGGAGGGGAGAGAGAGAGAGAATTAGTTTAGCAGCTGCTGGTGGCACAGGGCCATCAGTACACCTTAGACCTGAGCTGTGGGGCTGTAGGGCTGTGGGGCTGTGGGGATGTGGGGCTGTAGGGCTGTGGGGCTGTGGGGCTGTGGGGGCTGTGGGGCTGTGGGGCTGTAGGGCTTAGGGGCTGTGGGGCTGTAGGGCTGTGGGGCTGTAGGGCTGTGGGGCTGTGGGGCTGTAGGGCTGTGGGGCTGTAGGGCTGTGGGGCTGTGGGGCTGTGGGGCTGTAGGGCTATGGGGCTGTGGGGCTGTGGGGCTGTGGGGCTGTAGGGCTTAGGGGCTGTAGGGCTGTGGGGCTGTAGGGCTGTGGGGCTGTGGTATCTCTCTATACACTACATCACTGTTCTCAGGTAGATACAGTATTGAGATCTTGAGTTTACACATAGACCAGATTTTAGATTTTGGTGGGAAAATGTTGGTAGGAAGCAAGTATGGCTTTTTCCTAGCCACCGTGCTTCTACACCTGCATTACTTGCTGTTTGGGGTTTTAGGCTGGGTTTCTGTACAGCACTTTGAGATATCAGCTGATGTAAGAAGGGCTTTATAAATACATTTGATTTGATTTGGTGCTTTGTCTCCTCAGAGCTCTCTCTGACAGACTGGTTACGGACTGTTGTTTGTCTGTCAGACAGCCTTCACACATCCCCAAACCCACCCCACCTAGTTCCCACCAACTCAACACAACATTCACATTGTTATGCTAACCCCCTTTCCAATTACAGACCAGGGCAACAAATCAAACCAGCATCCTTCTCTTGTCAACTACCTTACAACCCCCACAACTCCAACCCCTCTCGCCCTCACACACACACACACGCACGCACGCACGCACACACACACACACACACACACACACACACACACACACACACACACACACACACACACACATGCGCGCGCACGCACACACACACACACACACACACACACACACACACACACACACACACACCACACACACACACACACACACACACACACACACACACACACACCGCGCACACACACACACATACACACACACACACCACCTCTCATCTCAGCCTGTCAGACATCTCAGACCTCAGCAAGGTTTGGAATCAGAGGACAGCTTGAACTCTCCATCACAAAATAAATGTAGGCAGTGTTTTCTTTTTTTAAGGGATGGCCCCAGCAACACATAGAGTACGCACACACACGCACACACACACACACCACACACACACACACACACACACACACACACACATATACACACATACACACACACACACACACACATACACACACACACACACACACACACACACACACACACACATACACATACACACATACACACACACACACACACACATACACACACACACACACACACACATACACATACACACACACACACACACATACCACACACACACACACACACATACACACACACACACACACACACAAACACATACACACACACACACACACACACACATACACATACACACACACACATATACACACATACACACACACACACACACACACACACATACACATACACACACACACATATACCACATACACACCACACACACACACACACACACACACACATACACACACACACACACACACACACACACACACACACACACACACACACACACATATACAATACACATACACAACATCACACACACACACACACATACACACACACACACACACACACACACACACTCACCATCATAAATACTGAAGGGGTGTTGGGGTGTCCAGTTGAAAGCAGCCATTTCATTGTTAAATAATTGATCCTCTAATATTCTATGGTCACAATGAACAAGCTGTTTGGAAATAGAGTTTCCTCTCCAGGAGGGGGATGCTATATGTAAGTTCTCTCAGAGACAGTGGTGAAGGAAAACAACACATTTAGTCAGTTTGTCATAATAAGCTCCACAAGGCTTGAACTGATGGGTTCAATCTACTGTGTATTAGCTTTGGACAACAAAAACATTCTCAACAGGACACATTTCATATAACAGTGTTGTGTGTGTGTTTTACTGTTATTCTCAACAGGACACATTTCATATAACAGTGTTGTGTGTGTTTTACAGGTATTCTCAACAGGATACATTTCATCTGACAGTGTTGTGTGTGTTTACAGGTATTCTCAACAGGACACATTTCATCTCACCGTGTTGTGTGTTTTACAGGTATTCTCAACAGGACACATTTCATCTCACCGTGTTGTGTGTTTTACCGGTATTCTCAACAGGAAACATTTCATCTGACAGTGTTGTGTGTGTTTTACAGGTATTCTCAACAGGAAACATTTCATCTGACAGTGTTGTGTGTGTTTTACAGGTATTCTCAAAAGGAAACATTTCATCTAACAGTGTTGTGTGTGTTTTCCAGGTATGAGATCAAGTATGACAAGGAGGACTACCTGCTGAGAGTGAAGAAGGCGTCCGCCAGTGACGAGGGCACCTTCACCTGCCTGGCAGAGAACCGCGTGGGCAAGGTGGAGGCCTCTGCCAGCCTCACCGTCAGAGGTGAGTGAGGGCTGCCCACTGGCGCTCACCTCTTTCTGTCTTTTACTGTAGAACCCTGAGCAAGTTCAGAACGCCAGTCACAACAGCTTGGCATCTTACAACTGTTTTAGTTTATCAGAAATGGGGATTAGTAAGAGCGCAATTTCACTCGCCTACCATAGAAACAGAAACAAGTCCTTGATTAGTAGTAGTATGACTAGTAGTATGGTTGATCTACTGTGGACAGGAGTGTTTCCACAAAGAGTCTTTCCTTCAAATAGTGCTGACTGCCACAGCCAAGAAAGAACACACACACACACCTTCCCATGGTGGTCTTCTATCCATTATCCCCCCCAGTCACTGAAGCCATTCCACAGTTAACTGGTCTACACCGCAGTACTGCACTGTAGGTGGGCACATTTTAAATACAACATTTTTCATCATAATCAACCCCCTTTCTCTCTGTCTCTCTCTCCTCTGTTTCTCTCTGTCTCTCTGTCTCTCTCTCTGTTTCTCTCTGTCTCTCTGTGTCTGCCCTCTCTGTTTCTCTCTCTGTCTCTCTCTGTCTCTGTCTCTCTCGCTCTCTCTGTCTTTCTCTGTCTCTCTCTGTCTCTCTCTGTATCTCTCTGCTGTTCTCTCTGTTTCTCTCTCTCGTTCTCTCTCTGTTTCTCTCTGTCTCTCTGTTTCTCTCTCGTGTTT